>NC_136486.1:94861136-95088636 GCF_053919585.1 Euprymna scolopes | reverse complement strand
ATGCGATATAAAACGCATTTTGTAATAATGATAATGACACAGGCAACAACGTTGTAAAAAACAATACATGGATTTACAGCCAGAAAGTGTCCATAGCAATTCAGGCGAACTTGATAACTTCTAAACAGATCTCACTGACCTAGTCAATATCATAAAATTACATCATAAAAAGGATTCGTTCCTGGGGAAACCAAAGGAAGATATAAACACTATAAAATTTCACCAAACATTTTAATATCAGCAGATAAGTCTAGAAATATATGTGAACTTAAACCCAAACAAAACAAAACATTTAAGGAAATATAGCAAAATCATAAAAAAATAGATGCAACCGATATACAGCGAGAAACAACAGAAATCCTGACCAAAGTATACACTTCTTAGCAAAATCAAAAGCTTTTTTTTTATGACGGAGAAAGAAAAACGCAAATATAACATAATAAACCACTGCCATTAAGATTAGCAAACGCAAGAAAAAAATCAAGTAGAAGATATGAGAAGAACGAAGCTGAAATTTGGTAATACGGCATAAAAAAGAAACAATTACAAGAGCTCTCTGTCATAACATCCAACGGGTAACATATATTGCTGCTTTCCTTTCGATACTCAGTTGATCCCAAAAGATGGAATGATAAACATCACGTGGCATGGTGTTTTTCGTTTCGAAAATCAAGTCCCTCATGCGACAACTACAGCAAGCAAATAAGACATGCGGTAGTCCCCGCTTTAGTTTCCCGTTTAGCTGCTGGGTCATATAATGTAAAATTGGTATATTTAAGCGGCATTTTTTATTCAAGCAAACATTATTAAATGCAACGAAGATACTTTGCTTCATGATTCTTTTTTTTTTCTATTTTCCCTGTAATCATTTTTATATCAAAATCGAAAATATTGATGAAGGTTCCATAATTGTTACTGTCACGAGCACTTTCGATTCGTCACCGAATCATCTTCAAACGTTGAGGAAGTAAAAGTTAGAAGGATCAAAAATGAAAATTAACAAGTGAAAAATAAAATATACATTAAACCGCGTTAGGTGATTGTAAGTAAAAATAGTGTTCACGAACTTGCTGATTTTAATACTCTAATTTTTAATCGACCTCTCATCGACTTTATATATATTTAACTTACAATCACCTAACGGGGTGGAATGTATGTTTTTGTTTTCACTTTTTAATTTCTATTTTCGCTCCTTCTCAATGTTATTACCTCAACACGTGGAGATGATTCATGGGCGAATCGAAAGCGCTCGTTACAGTGACAATTATGGAATCTCCATCAATACTTTCGATTTTGATATAAAAAAAATATTATACGGAACATCGAAAAAAATCATAAACAAAGTATCTCCGTTGCATTTAATAATGCGTGCTTGAATAAAAAAAATACTCCCTAAATATACCAAATTCATATATATATACATAGTCATATAAATGTGGATAATTCTGGATTTTGTATTATCTACCTATGTAGTGTGTAAGCTAGAATTATATCGGTGATGTATGTTATTTTTGATTTTCTGAGACGAATTCTGTCTTCAAAGAGAATATATATATATATATATATATATATATATATATATATATGTGTGTGTGTGTGTGTATTAAACACGTGTTATTAAAATATTCTTCTCAAATTGATTGCACTTATCACAACGTTCGCCCATATGTCCATATATCCAATCTTCTCTCAGGCGTATCCTCTCGACCTCGGGAGTTATGCACTATAATTAGGTGATCTGAATGCAATTTCGAACGGAACACTTTATTTAATCCTCGGGAGTAGCATGCTCTCGTTCTGTCCCCTATGTCCGGGTAAAAAAACTTAACTAATTCGCAAGCGTGTTATTATTGTCTGCATTGATGAATAAACCATTCCTATTATGTGTAAACTCGAAGCTAGCGTGTATTGATAGATAAAGTCTTTTCATTCTCTTCTTCTCCTTATGTTGGTGTTTTACAGATCTCTTTTCCAATGCTTAACATCGTTTATTTTCTCTATAAAATATCTCCTAGAGAATAATCAGATGACTATTATAACATCTGCTTCTGATACTATTCTTCATTCTATTGTTGTTTCTTATCCTTATCAGTCGGATCAGTATCAGTATATAAGTTATTTAGAAATGTATATGAATTCTATTGTGGATTTGTGTCTGCTTTTATGCATAACTTGTTTGGTTTAATCCTGTCAAAACTCTGCTCATGCTATTCAATCGTCAGCGTACTCTTAAACATCTTATTTCTGATCCCACCTTTCTGGGTGTCGATATATTGGATCAATTGCTCTTTTTTATTCCGTAAAACCACCTCTAACTATAAGTGTAAAAATGTTCAAACTTGCGTTTGTCTATGCATTTGTTAATAGGATATCTAAAGAGTGATGTTGTCGTATTTGAGCTGTAGAACTGCTGTCTCAGTTGGGGGTTCTTAATAAGATGCAGAAACGTTTATGTAATTTGATTCGCTCGACATTTTAT
Source organism: Euprymna scolopes (assembly GCF_053919585.1). NCBI lineage: Eukaryota > Metazoa > Mollusca > Cephalopoda > Sepiida > Sepiolidae > Euprymna > Euprymna scolopes. Next base: position 95,086,157 of record NC_136486.1, on the reverse strand, counting down.
AATCTCTCTCTCTCTCTCTCTCTCTCTCTCTATCTATCTATCTATCTATCTCTATGACCGACGTGATGCTACTAGTCCTATATTATATTGTAGGATGCCTCATTCTGCTGACTGTATTCCTCATACTTATATTTTTTATATTAGTATTACTAAGGCCAATGGGCATCTTACGATAATCATTTTTTGTTCTTGTTTTCTGCTCACATGATGCGTGATTTAAAAAAAACATATTCTTTATTTTTGCATTGCGATTTCGATAATCAGATAACGCTAGTTTTTTAAAGGAAGTTGAGTCATTACATATAAAGGAACATGACATTTCTCTAGTATCTTATGACGTCGATTACAAAAGAAAGTATAAAAATATGAATTATTAAAATCTGGAGATAAAACAATTATGCAAACACACACACACACACACACACACAAAGCATAAAGAATACGAAAGAGCGATGTCTTTAAAAAGTTGTTAAATGAAAGGCATGAAAGAAAAAAAAAGAAAACCAATATTGTAGTAAAACAAACACAAGAAAATTTATTTTCTACCGACTTATACAATTTACACTGATTAAACTTGCGGTAAGATTCGGTATCTCTTAATTTGTTATAGCTATATTGACTTAGATTAACACGCGTAAATGAAAAATGTCGGTTGACATTATTATACTTTCAAGATAGTATGTGCATCGGCTTGCTTCGCTATTAAACATATGTCTGGAGGAGAGAAATGAAACAACCATACACGCATGTGATTAGCTTTTCTGAATTAATAACGATAAGATAAGATGTATACAATATCGAATTTTGCGAAAATAATAGGGAATTCGCAAATAAGTTTATTAAATGATTTTATTGTTGTTTAATAATAGCAATTTAAATATGGATTATGAAATTTTGGAAAGAAACAACTTTTTATGCTAGTCTATTATAAATGATGTGACTATTTGCTATTGGATTGAAATGTTATTACGCAATTCGTAATAGGCCACATAAATCATAAAAAAAGTAAACGACAATCTTATATATAAAAGGCAAAAATTATGTGTGTGTGTTTGTATGTCTGCCAAAAACATCCGACGGAACGTGACGAAACTGCTATAGTTTTGTAAGATCGCTCTTTTGGATAAAAATTATCGAAAAATCGGTCAAAACATTAATTCGTGTAGCCTCACCTCACCAGTTATATACAAAGAAGGGTCGGTTTTTCCGCCGAAATTTTTGCAAGTAATCTTCACCTTTCGATTGATTAGCCTTAAGTTCGACGTTCTCGATTTACAGCATTGCCATGGCGTATCGGCAAAGACGTCAAGTTTTTTTCACCGTCTTTTCCTCCTTCGCGTTACGGGTTCGAGCCTTCCTGCCTACTACCACTTTATTAACACCTCTGTCCACCTGAGCTGCCTACTGTTGTTTTAATTCCATTCACACCTGTCCACACCCAGGCAGCGCCGGGTATCCCAGCTGAGAGTTAATAATTTAGATTTTTATTTTCTACGAGAATGCGGCATCAGCAAACTATAATATTGGAATAAAAATAGTGACATACTTGTAAAATTTGAAAACTGGGTATTCTCGGTAGAAAATGTTTGGCTATTTGTTGTAAACTTTTCTTTTTTTTTTTTTAGATTTCCTGTTTTGTTAACAACTGTACATTATTACCAAATTATTATTTGAATGTATAAAATAAAGCAAAATATTAAGGGAATGGTATTAAGAAAGAATATCAGAAAAAATTAAAAATATAGTTAAAAATTTTGAAAAACATATTGCTGATATAAGGGAGGACAAATAAGACGAAAAAAATGATGTATGAAAAAATAGAAATAAAAAAAGATGAAAAAAAAAAAAATTAATACGTGAATGAGTAGCAAATAAGTGATTTCTCTCCATGCGCTTAAAATAGATTTTTAATAACATTATACTGTCGCTTGCTGTTTGTCAGCTTTCCTTACACTTCCTAAAACCCGGAAATTAAATCCGTCGTGAATCGACACGTTGAACAATTATCGCGCCTACACGCACATAACACCTTTTGTTGTCAAAACATGTGGGTGGAAATATCTTTATCAGTTTTGTTAAGGACTACGCGCAGGCCGTTGCATAACCAAGCTTACAGCAACACCGTAAGGCGCAGTGAGAGACACATGCAATTCACTATATAATAAATAGTAAAGTGTCATTATTTGTATATAAAAAAGTAGCGGTATTCTATCCCGGTTGATGAAGTTGGCGAATAAAATACGCGAATTCTTATAGTCGCTAAATAAAATGATTTCAAGTTATGTGAAGAAAGAGAGAAAACAAAGCAAGTCAGTTAAGTATTTAAGACTTACTGCGTGGTCTCAAATTAACTAGGAAATACATTACTAACACTTTTATAGAGAAGTCAGAGGTGGGTGTATGTTATTTTGGTTTAATATGCCATTTACGTTTTTAAATAAATGTATACATAAAAATTACTGACATTATTCCATGCTCTAAGACGAATAATGCTATATATTAGTTTTATTATTTATATGTATATATATATATATATATATATATATATATATATATATATATATATATATATATATATATACTCGGGTTTTTTTATATTCAAACGTAATGGACTAATGAATTCAACGAGGTTGTTAGATAGTGCTCAATAAAAAGAGCTGATAATACTTGTTTATTGTTATATAAACATGCTCACATCCCGCTGCTACAAATAGCCACTTGTTTCAATCAAACAACAGATATCATCAGGCAGCGACTTGACTATTCAAAAGTTCAATGAATAATGGATTTTTATTTTAGGTAGGAACTCTTTAAAAGTTGGAGTTAAAAAACTTAAAACACAGAACTTTAATTATAAAATGTAAAGAGGGAGGGGCAATTTAAATAAAGTTAAAAGATTACAATGGAGAGAGAGAGTGATTGAGAAGAGAAAATAAAGGAATAGAGAAAGAAATAGAGAAAGAAAATAGAGAGAAAAAAACGATCCCATTGACTGAAACAGATGGTTGTTTGTAGCGACCATATGCAACTTATATATATATATATATATATATATATATATATATATATATATATATATATATAATATCGGAACAAATATACTAAATGTATTAATAACTTACAATGAATAAACTAAATAAATGAAATATAAAATAATAAAATCAAATTGTAAATACTAATAATTTTCCCTCATTTATTTATTCTTTATAAATAAAATAAAATGAAAAACAATTTAGGAATAAACCAAGCCTCAATAAATAAAAAGAAAACGACAACAAAAACAATCGCTCCTGACGACGATCGGACGTACCAATAGAAAGCGTTTGGGAAGAATATGGCCGAACAGTAACTATTAGGCGCAATAATATACAACATGCCAGACGAAATAAAAAAAAGATATCCAACAAAATCGGAAAAAATGTCTGCGTGTTTAATCAAATCTGCTTTAATAATGACTTGCTGCCAATATATATATATATATATATATATATATATATATATATATATATATATTGAAAACTATATTTTGCATGAGAATTTCATACTATGGAAGATTAAAAAGAATATTTCAAGGATGGCCCATGAAAATAAGGGAAACACTTAAAATAGTGGTATTCCTTTTCGAATTTGTCGTATATTTTTTTAATTTACAAAATTCAATCCGTACTTTTTATTTTTGCTATTGTTCCATCTTGTATATTGGGCGTTTTTGGGATTGGTTTGGATTTTCCAATAAATATTGATACTAATATGCAAATGGACATAAATTTTACGATATTATATAACCTGTAATCTGAAGATGTGTTTCGAAATTTCCTTTCCTATATACACATATATATATATATATATATATATGTATATATATATATATATATATATATATATAATATTTAAAATTATTTTATACCTACAATAGGATATTGTTTCATTTTCAAGCAATCATCAGTAAACGAAGTTATAATTATTTCTCGTCATGAGATTCACACAACGTGTCGGAGCTACTTCTGACCCCGTAGGCTTGCATAGATCATTAAGGCCACAGATAATTAACGCGAGCATCGAGGTTAATTATATGATTATAAGTGCAAAAACAAGGGCCATACGTAAAGAGAAATATAGTTCAAACAGAGAGAGAGAGAGAGAGAGAGAGAAAGAGAGAGAAAGACATATATATATATATATATATATATATATATATATATATAAACAGAGAGGAAGAGAGAGAGAGAGAGAGAGAGAGAGAGAGAGAGAGAAAGAGAGACTAAAATAGAGATAACCGTTAACGCCGTATTTCATATTATTTGAAATCATCGGACTACTGGTCTTGACTTGAAAATAAATAATTTGCATCATTTGGATGATTCGGATTACCATTCATATTTTTGATGCCTATTTTCAATTACCGGTGTGTATTCTAAAACTACTGAGTCTTTATATCGAACTCAGAATTCTATGCAGAATCCCCAACCGAAAAACTAACTTAATCCACGATGTTAAATTTCTCTTCTTCCGTCAGGCAGAAGGCAGAAGTCTTAAGTAATTCGTAATTGTATTCTTACGCTCGTGACAAGCATTGGAAGGTAAACCTAAAAATACTAACTAGGGCTATGGCAAGAGAATATTCTTTTCATTATTTTGACTCTCGGGTGTATATATCATAGGTTTTTAGATAGAGTGACGTGGTTCTCGAGTGATTAATTGTGTCTTACTGTGTCATGTGTATGCTCGAGAGTCAAAACAATTAAAAGAGTATTCTCTTGTCATAGCACTACGTATAACTAAATATAATATACATCGGCCGACAAGTTGAGAACAGTAAGCTGAATAGTGCATTTATTACAGCCTACCAATCATCATATAAAATGTTCCAAAGCACTATATAGATAACATGTTATATTTTGCTATGTAAATTACTTCGGTCATATGTAATGAATATCTGTCTCTAAACATTAAGTAAACAAAACAAGGTAACTACGTTACAGCCGGTATTAATCCTTCGGCCACAAATGCATCGTAGTCTCAGCAGTTATGGAGATGGCTTAATCTCTGTTGGTCAAGGTTTGGTTCTTGCTGCCAGAATTTGCCCTCATATTCTTTGTAAAGGAGTAAGCATATAATTAAACGCCTGGGGCGCCCCACCAAGATATACGGGATCCACAAATAACGAACTTACAAACACATAAGCACGAGAGGAGACAACGTACATTTTAATATATATATATATATATATATATATATATATATATATTTAAAAGAGATTAGAATAATAGTCTAAAGAGCTAAGTGTATTTTAATGTAATAGTGAAATTACTAGTTTAATCAAAATACAGGAAATGCTCGTTGTAATTTAGATATATAATAAGCTCGATAGTTAAATGTCCTAGAGCTAATTCAATATTAAGCAATGTGATTTATAATTTAAAAGTTTTAAAATTTTTTAAATTTAACAATCAAAATTTAATTAAATTAAAAATCAGTTTCATAAGAAGGAACAACAACAAAGTCAATTATCTGTACGATCGTTTCGGAAATCCGTGCTTTTTATTTGTGGTATACATGAAGTCACGTAGAACAATTATATATAGTTTTTTTGGTAAGCACGGTCTCCTCATCAGCAAATTTAGGAGGATTTCTATTGAATTGAAAAGACACCAAAAATAAACCTAGCATTAAAAGTAAGGCAGATGAATCTGAAAAATTGAAGTAAAAGGTTTGGATATAAAATTTATAAGAAAATTAATAAGAAAATTTGTATAGGTTAGAGATAGAAATGAGTAGAAAAAATATATATATTTTTGAATTTACATAATAAATTTGATTTAAAAATATATAGATATATAATTACCTTTTGGTTTTTCTTTTTTTGAAATCAGGAACTGTATTTAAAGTAGTCATTTAGATGTTTGCTATAGCTTTTTATTTTATTGAATGATGAATTTTAAAAGGGCGACGCTCGTGCAGTAAATTGTTTCCGTTAGCGTATTTTGATTTAGAGACGCTACAGTTAATATCTATAGAGAGAGAGTTTTTTTTTTTTTTTTTGCAAGTTTTTAAGGGGAGATAAAATAACTCTCTATCAAACCAAACTGCTCTATCCAACTATATTTGGCAACTAAAAAATAGCAATATTTCTTTCAACTTAAAATGGCAAATAATTGAGACTTGCAAATCATATAAACCAGGAGATAAATTTTGTACATTATGTACAAAAGAAACCCTAAAAATTTTAAAATATGAAGATATAAAAAGCACAACCAAACTAGTAAATTCAAGACACGAGCTTCTATCGTGTAATCATAAACGTTGGTTTAAATTTAATAAATATAAACCACCTTAAATTATTAAAAATTACTCATTAGTAAAAATAGATTTTTTTTTTGAATAAATTAAGTTAAACCAATTACCGCCCTTAGACTCGTAAATCAAATAATAAATAAAGCCATGACAATTATCTCCCCTTAAAAACTTGCAAAAAAAAAAAAAAAAAAAACCTCTCTCTCTATAGATATTAACTGTAGCGTCTCTAAATCAAAATACGCTAACGGAAACAATTTACTGAACGAGCGTCGCCCTTTTAAAATTCATCATTCAATAAAATAAAAAGCTATAGCAAACATCTAAATGACTACTTTAAATACAGTTCCTGATTTCAAAAAAAGAAAAACCAAAAGGTAATTATATATCTATATATTTTTAAATCAAATTTATTATGTAAATTCAAAAATATATATTTTTTTTCTACTCATTTCTATCTCTAACCTATACAAATTTTCTTATTAATTTTCTTATAAATTTTATATCCAAACCTTTTACTTCAATTTTTCAGATTCATCTGCCTTACTTTTAATGCTAGGTTTATTTTTGGTGTCTTTTCAATTCAATAGAAATCCTCCTAAATTTGCTGATGAGGAGACCGTGCTTACCAAAAAAACTATATATAATTGTTCTACGTGACTTCATGTATACCACAAATAAAAAGCACGGATTTCCGAAACGATCGTACAGATAATTGACTTTGTTGTTGTTCCTTCTTATGAAACTGATTTTTAATTTAATTAAATTTTGATTGTTAAATTTAAAAAAATTTAAAACTTTTAAATTATAAATCACATTACTTAATATATATATATATATATATATATATATATATATATATATATATATATATATATATATATATATTGTTGTCAAAATGTTTATATGAGATACGTCATTGGTACCGTCGGTTCAAACCTTATGATATGGGTCCGTTTTAAATACCGATATCAAGCTCAGTCGAAATTATTGTATTTTATAACCGGAATTGAAGGCATATGCATACATTATAAGATCATGGTCAAATCTCGGTTTGTAGAACAATTTAAAATTCAAGCATTAAAATTGAAAAAATATTTCGTTTAAAGTTTTAGACGATAAAGGAAATAAAAGAAAAAGACAAAGAAAAACGGGAAGAAGAAATTGAAATAAAAATGTGTTTATCGCATATGAAAAAATGTTTTGTTTTAGTTTATTAATATATTATTTTTCAGGTCTGAAACGGATTTTAAAAATATTTTACTTAATTTCTAATTAGTGTAAGGGAGATAACATTGTAAAGACCTGAAAGATAAGTCAAAATTGATACTTCCAATTCCGGGCAATAAAAAAGAGGAGTATCGGCTGGAGAAAACTTGATATGAGTATCTTCAACGGTCACTAGTATCAGGTTTGAAACCGACGGTACCGACGACTTATTTTTCTAAGAAAAGGCGCTGTGTGTAGCTCACCGAGTCGTAGTAATTTCTATTTAAGCATCTGAGGGAGCATAAGCTCACTGGAAAATATGCACCTCCTGTCTACGTTAACACGTGCATGTTAAATAACGAAGATGCAAAAACACGCTGTATGTTCTTTATTGTAGCTGTATGTCTTTTATTGTAGTTGTATGTCTTTTATTGTAGTTGTATGTTCTTTATTGTAGCTGTATGTCTTTTATTGTAGCTGTATGTCTTTTATTGTAGTTGTATGTTCTTTATTGTAGCTGTATGTTTTTTATTGTAGTTGTATGTATTTTATTGTAGTTGTATGTTCTTTATTGTAGCTGTATGTTCTTTATTTTAGCTGCATCTCTTTTATTGTAGCTGTACGTTCTTTATTGTAGCTGTAAGTTTTTATTGTAGCTGTATGTTCTTTATTTAAGCTTTATGTTCTTGATTGTAGTTGTATGTTCTTTATTGAAGCTGTATGTCTTTTATTGTAGTTGTATGTTCTTTATTGTAGCGGTATGTATTTTATTGTTGTTGTATGTTCTTTATTGTAGCTGTGTGTCTTTTATCTTAGCTGTATGTTATTTATTGTTGCTGAATTCCTTTTATTGTAGCTGTATATTATTTATTTAAGCTGTATGTTCTTTACTGTAGTTGTATGTTCTTTCTTGAAGCTGTATGTCCTTTATTGTAGCTGTATTTCCTTTATTGTAGCCGTATGTATTTTATTGAAGCTGTATGTCTTTTATTGTAGCTGTATGTCTTTTATTGTAGCTGTATGTTCGTTATTGTAGTTGTATGTCTTTTATTGTAGCTGTATGTGCTTTATTGTTGCGGTATGTTCTTTATTGTAGCTGTATATTCTTTATTGCAGCTGTATGTTCTTTATTGTAGCTGTATGTCTTTGATTGTAGTTGTACGTCTTTTCTTGTCGCTATATGTATTTTATTTTAGCTATATGTTCTTTATTTTACCTGTATGCCTTTTATTGTAGCGGTATGTCTTTTATTGTAGCTGTATATTCTTTATTGCTGGTGTATGTCTTTTATTGCAGTTGTATGTTCTTTATTGTGGCTGTATGTTCTTTATTGTAGCTATATGTTCTTTATTGTAGCTGTATATCGTTTCTTGTTGCTGTATGCTCTTTATTGTAGGTGTACACTCTTTATTGTTGCTGTATGCTCTTTATTGTAGGTGTATACTCTTTATTGTTGCTGTATATTCTTTATTGTAGTTTTATGCTCTTTACTGTTGGTGTATGTTTTTTATTGTAGCTGTGTTTTCTTTATTTTAACTGTATGGATTTTATTATAGCTATATGTTCTTTATTGTAGCTGTATATTCTTTATTGTAGGTGTATGTTCTTTATTGTAGCTTTATGTTCTTTATTGTAGATGTATGTCTTTTATTGTAGCTTTATGTATTTTATTGTAGCTGTATGTTCTTTATTGTAGCTGTATGTTATTTATTGTAGTTGCATGTTTCTTTATTGTAGCTGAATGCCTTTTATTGTAGTTGTATGTTCTTTATTGTAGCTGTATGTTATTTATTGTAGCTGTAAGTTCTTTATTGTAGCTGAATGTCTTTTATTGTAGCTGTATGGTTTTATTGTAGCTCTATGGTTTTATTGTAGCTTTATGTTCTTTACTATAGCTGCATGTCTTTTATTGTAGCCGTATGTTCTTTATTGTAGTCGTATCTTCTTTCTTGTAGCTGTATGTTCTTTATTGTAGCTATGTGTTCTTTATTCTAGCTGCATGTTTTTTTATTGTGAGTGTATGTTCTTTCTGGTAGCTTTATGTTCTTTATAGTAGATGTATGTGTTTTATTGTAGCTGTATGTATTTTATTATAGCTGTATGTTTTTATTGTAGCTGTATGCTCTATATTGTCGCTACATGTTCTTTATTGTAGCTCTATGTTATTTATTGTAGGTGTATGTTCTTTATTGTAGGTATATTCTTTATTGTAGCTGTATGTTCTTTATTGTTGCGGAATGTATTTTATTGTAGCAGTACGTTATTTATTGTAGCTGTATGTTCTTTACTGTAGGTGTATGTCTTTATTGTAGCTGTATGTCTTTTATTGTAGCTGTATGTTCTTTATTTTAGCTGTATGTCTTTTATGGTAGCTGTATGTTCTTTATTGTAGCTAGATGTATTTTAATGTAGCTGTATGTTATTTATTGTAGCTGTATGTACTTTATTGTAGTTATATGTATTTTATTGTAGTTGTATGTTCTTTATTGTAGATGTATGTTCTTTATTTTTGTTATATGCATATATATATGTATACATATATATATATATATATATATATATATACATATATATATGCATATGTATATATAGAATGTCGCCCAAAAGAAAGTCCGCACTTATTTTTTGTCCAAAAGCGACAAATTTAATCAAATTAGTTTGTAACTGTTTAACAAACTAAAAGTCATATGATTCTAATTTTTAATCTTTATAATATACCTGTCAATATTTTACTTTTAATTGACGTATCCTAATGTTCACATCAATTAAAAAGAAAAATTCAAGTCGAGAAGGCAAAAAGATACTCCGCAGCAACAAATGCGCTGAAAATCAGCTTAAAATATCCACATTTTATGAAGTAAAGAATCGTAATTGTTGTTGTTCGAAGTTATACAAAGTAACATTTAGTCCATACCCTTCGACTTTATTTTAGGGATCGTCAGGAGTTTATTAATCTCAACTTTTCTTGTTTGTCTAATCGAGAAATCGGACGCAGATTGACATGTGATTAGAAAAGGTACGAATAACTGGGCAAAAGCACCAAACACCGGCAGTATTCGTGATGCCTCTTAATCTGGTCGTTCTAGAGTTACTTCTTATAGGGAAGACAATGCTATCAAGATCTGCGGCTTCAGAAACAGATTTGAAATGGCTCCCCAAATCCAACAACAATATAATCTTGTTAAACAGTGCTCTCTTCCTACAGTTAATAACATATTGAAGGGATTTATTTTGCGAGGATATGTTGAAAGACGCGAGCCAATGATTTCTCTAGAGGACATAAAGTGCTATTTGGACTTCGTCAGATGCAAGTAAGATCATTACTCTTCATTGTTTGGTGAATTTTAGCGACGAAAGCAAGTTTAATAGGTTAGTCAGTGATTGCAATCGGTATGTCCGCCGATGGAAGGACGATAAATTTAATATTAGGTGCACAGTCTCAACGCTGCAAGGTGGTGGAGGTTCAGTTTTGGTGTGAGGCGTTATTAGTGGCAATAGTTCAGGGCCTATAGTTCGCTTGCAAGGTCGAATTTTTCGATCAATTACATTAATATTTCGAGTGAGCATTTTCTGTTCTACTTTGGCCGAAATTTGAATGGTAATTCCATCTTCACAAAGGATAATGCTCCCTTTACGTAGCTGGCAATGTCAAGAGGTTTCTTGACGAGCATGATATTTCGTTTTGGGATTGGCCTGCACAACTTACATACCTCAACTCTATAAAAAGTATGACATTACATGATGCAACAGCTACGCAATAATAAATTTGGAAAACTGGAAGAACTTTGGACGACAATTAAAGAGAAGTAGGATGGCCTGTCTCCAGGTATTGCTGCAGACTAATTCAAGGAATGGTTACAAGATTGCAGGCTCTCAAAATGCAAAAGGTTTAAGCTACTAAACATTAACTAGACCATTGTGCTGTATTTGTGTTGCATTGGTGTTCCAAAGTTACATTAAATTAATATTTAAATAACAATTTCCTTTTGTGCAGGGTTTCGTTTTGCATTCTCGATTTGAAGTTAATCTTTTTAGATAGTTTTGGAAATTCTTGTCATTCAAGGTCCTTTGTAGTTTCTTGTTTTCTCCCTCACAGCCCCGTTGAGGCCAGCATCATTAGGCACTCTTAATTCAACTAGGGTTGCCACTTACTGGCTCTCATCCGACATCATTCGGTAAGGCTTAATAGCGCAGTTTTCTATGAACTAAACTATAGAAATTTCGTAGTAATGCATTTTAGAATGTGTTCTCAAACTATATGCAGATTTACAAAGAAATCAACAGATATTTCAATAACAACTGTGTGGTCTATGTTCAGTTCTTATTTATAACCAGTTAAAATTAGCTTTAGAAAGAAAACATATATTTTGTACACTGCAGTTCTCGATACCAGTCGACGAGAACTGCAGAATCATCATACATTCTGAAACAGGTTACTTTAGTGCAGCACTAGAAAGCTTTTCCATAAATTCCTGCATCCAGAAGTGATTACGATTCTCCGTATACACATATAATACACACATATCAAAACATATGTACACACATATGTACGCATATATATATATATATATATGTACGTATACACTTATATCTCTGTATATATGTGTACATATATATACACACATATACAAATGCGAAGAGATGCATACATATACATATATATATACATGTATATATATGTATATACATGCAGATATGCATAAACTAGCAATCACTCAGGCATTGCCCGACCGTAAAGTACGCTTAAATATGATATTTCGATTAATGACGCTTTCGTATTTATTTTTGTATTTTATTGGGCACAGTATATAATAATGAATCCATAATTTTTAAAAGAATAATGACTCGTGCGCCACCAATGAGAATCGAAACCAAAATGTTTAGCTTGCGATATATTTTTTTTCCTTTGACGGTAATACCTGAGCTATGAACACATGTGTGCTGCAAGGCTAAAAATTAAAACATGGATCGATAGCTATTACATTACAGATGCATATTTCTAATGCCGCCGTTCAGCCTCCAGCTGAGAAATCTTTTTGTTTTTTTTTTATTTTCAAACATTTGCATCGATTGTCGCATGCTAAAAATAAATAGAAATTTTCGCATGAGTTTTAAAAAGATATGCAAATTTGCCAGATATAAATGGATTTCACAACCCATATATAAAAAAGTTGTATTTTCTTTTTAAAATAAATAAATACCACTTTTTACTATGAACATCAATACACAAAAAAACAAAATTGATAGGAGTTTAGACCCACATATATATGTACATGTGTATGCACACATTTACAAATATATGTATATATATGCACATGTAGACATATACGAGAGCGTGCAATACGTAATACCCCTGACCCACTTCCCATAGATATAGAGCAACGAAACTTGGTACATTTATTAGTGATTCTCTACTTAGGAACCACCCAGAGTTATGCATTTCTCCCATCGTTTGATACAGCTCTGGTGACTGTTTTTGTAGAACACTCCAAGTTGGTCCTCCAACCGCGACGTGACTTCTGAAAACAAGGCTGCCTCATCTGGGAAACGCTTTCCTTTCAAAAACAACTTCATGGCTGGGATGAGTTGGAAGTCAGAGGGTGCAAGGTCAGGAGAGTGGGGAGGGTGGGGAGATTTCATAACCACATACCCGTGCTTTTGATATGGCAACATGCGAGTTGTCAACCGGACCGTTGTCCTGCAGGAGGAGGGTGCCACTGCTGATTTTGCTCCGCCTCTTGATTTTCATAGCTTCCATTAATTTCCTAAAAAATAGAGCTTAATAGGCTCCTGTAATTGTGGTACCCTTTGCCAGGAAATCTGTCATCACTACACCGTCCTGGTCCAAGAAGACTGTGAGCATGACCGTGAGAGCGGAGGGCTGCACCCTTGCCTTCTTTGGAGGTGGCGAGTCCAAGTGCTTCCACTGCATTGACTGGGCTTTTGTCTCTGGATCATAGTGATAGACCCAGGATTCATCCTGTGTAATCAGGCTTTTGAAAATCTTTGACTCATCTTCTTGGTACATCTCCAAATTTATCCTCGAGCACTCGACGGGTTCACGCTTCTGGAATGGTTTGAACAACCTGGGAATCCATCTAGCAGACACTTTATTCATATGCAAATGGTCATAAATGATAGTTTCCACAGACACTGCACTAATCTTGACATCTTAGCTATTTGGCGAATAGTAATGCGCCGATGTTCCAAAATGGCAGCGTCAACTTGACGGACAGATGCCTCATCAATGGCAGAAGGGGGCGACTAGGTCTGGGAGCTCTTTCCACATACTTCCGGTCATGTTTGGATTCACGATACCAGCGTTTTACAAGGTCATATGATGGGGCATTATCACCATAAGTTTTTTCATTTAATCAAAAGTGTTCTGTGGTGTGCGTCCTTTAAAATACAACAACCGGATCACTTCTCGAGATTCAACAGACTTTATTTCACACCTGACTCTGTTCTAACACCTGTAAAACATAAACCACAATTAGTTCAGAGCTGTCATTAGCCACATAACCCGTAGAGATATAAATCATTGCACATGCAAAATTTCAGCTAGATCAGACAACTGAAAGTTGTTCAGGAGCATTACTTATTGTACGACCCTCGTAGATATGCGCACATATATATATATATATATTCGTATATATACAGAAAAATGCATACATTGATATACATATATGCACACATATATAGCCATATGTATACAAATATATAAGCACAGATATATGTACATATATATCTACACATATATATATATATATACAAAACACATATTAACATATTTATATATTTATATATAAATATATATTTATATATACCTATGTATATGTGTATGCATGCATAGATACACTTTATGCGTATATATATACATGTATATATATATGCATATAAATATATAAACACACAAATATATGCATACACATATGTCATATATATACACGTATATATATATACGCACATATACGTGCACATAATGCCTACTAGACACTCTCCTCGTGTGTCTAAGGTCGCCCTCTTCAGGGGTACTAATCCTTAGAATAAACCCTTACTTAATATTAAAAATCACACAGTATTCGCTGCCCAAATAAGATCTCTTCACTATGGCGAACCTACATTAGCTTTTACGAGGAATGGCGCACTTTCTCCAAGTGATGTTTCCTCTAGTAATAACACGAAGCTAGATACTCTGCCAGACTAGATGAATTGTTGTCCTAGAACTCAGTTAGACCAAGATACAAACACGAAATATATACTATAACATATAAAAATGGTAAATTTGGGAGAGGAACATTATCTTTACTAACTCAGTGTTTGAGAGATAAAGGACTTTAATGGCAAAATTGAATATCTATGTATCTTATATAGAGTTTATGTGTTAGACCAAGGTTTTCGGCGCCCTGATTTTATGGGGAAAATTGCTTACCTTACAAACGTCCTCGTATCTGTCTTTCCTGCGAATCACACGCCTCGAGAAAGAAAGAAAGAAAGAATCCATCATGGCGGTCGTGACGTTTTGTAGTGAACGAAGTCTCGCGAGATCACGTGTGCGCGCTTTATAAAAACAGGTCACTTATGGGTGGGAGTGGAAGGAGAAATCCTTTGACGTTTGAGAAGTTGGAAGAATTTGTGTGAGCAGTGATGTTTGTCTGTTGATTGACTGCAAGCTATTTCGGCCCATTTTCTTTGCAATGGACAAGTTTGATCTAAGATTGATACCGGAGTTCTACGGCTCCTTCGCCGGACATATGGTAGTGGAGTGGAAGGAAAAGACTGAGCTGGTGCCGGCTTTGCAAAATAAAGAATCCCACGCTTGTCATCCCCTTGAGGCTGACCAAGGGGACATACTCCGTTTATCAACAACTCGGGGATGAACCAACTCTATAGGAGGTTAACGATGCACTATACGCAGCCTTTGCTACGAACCCTTTTATTGCCAAGAGGCAGTTCACCGAACGGCGGCTTAGGTTGGAGGAGACGGTGGACGTCTACTTGGCGGATTTAAAGAGATTAGCTGCGCCGTTTGGTGGAGTGACTGAACGCACATTAAGTTGTGCCTTTCCCACAGGACTCCCGGACGATACCAGCCGACTGCTGCGAGCATCGTCAAGGCTTAGCGAGATTGGGCTTCAGGAATCGTTGGCTAGAGCCCGCAATATTTTAAAAGAAAAAGATACGAAGCCAGTGCATGCAGCCGCAGAAGCATCTACTCCATTAGAAGATGGCGTAAACTGTTATAAATATGGCGGGCCAAGCCACTTTTCTAGGGACTGCCGAAGCAGTGTAAAGGACACGTCTGCTCAGGAAACACAAAGACGCATGCGTTGCTACCGTTGCAGCAAGCTAGGTCACGTAGCAAGGAGTTGTCGGGGAAACCGATAATGGGAGTAAACTATAGCGCCAGTATGCTCCCAAGATCATTGACAAATAGAGCGCTACCCGCATTATGAGTGCGCGTGAACGGGCGTGAACGCTTTGCGCACATAGACACAGGGTGCTTTGACGCATGGGACAAGAAGAGGATTCCAGTACTGACAGTCGGCAGGGGCACGCAAGCCTCTTATGGAGTTAGTGTCACTCGTACACGTGTGTGTGATGGGCCTACAATAACTGTACGAGCCCTGGTTGTGAGCGGGGACCTTCTTGGTTATGACCTGCTGTTAGGCATGGACGTTATCAAAGAATTGGGTGGCGTCCGTATTGATGGTGAGGGTAAGGCACATTTGTCTAACGCTTGTCTTTTTCTGGGTGCAGCCATGAAACTGGAACAACCTTACCTTCGTGCGGAATTCGACCAGCGTACGAGATCCTGGACAATTTCTTGAAATGGTCGGACGAGCTGCAACCCGGGAAGTTGTACAATAGGGTTCCAGAATATAAAATTCCCCCGGGAGTACGTGGAGAATACGATAAGGAACTACAGGATTGGATGAAAAATGGATGGCAAGTTCCCTATCCAGAAAAGGGATTGGGACCCCAAAGTGTCTGATCCCATTAATGGCGGTTATCCAGCATAATAAACAGGTGAGGCCGGTACTCGACTATCGGGAACCAAACGAGCACGTAAATCCTCTTACAGCCCGTGCGGATGTAGGTACCGAGAAGTTGAGGGAATGGCGGCAAGCAGGATCTAATGTATATGTGCTGGATCTTCGTAAAGCATACCTTCAAGTGCATGTCCATCAGTCACTATGGCCCTATCAAACGGTGCTCATAAAGGGAGAAAGGTATTGCTTAACCCGCATGGGATTTGGACTTAATGTGGCACCATAAATTATGCAAAGGATTGTTGACGCTATATTGACTAAGGATAAGCGCATTCAGCGGGCAACATCTGCATATATTGACGATGTGAATGTGGATGAAGAAATTGTGCCTGCAACGCGCGTAAAAGAACATCTTCACAACTTTGGCCTTCACAGAAAGGAACCAGAAAGGCTACGGGACGGTGTAACGGTGCTCGGTTTGCATGTCTGGGAAGAAGATAATGTCCTGTGTTGGAAACGAGGCAATGAAATCCCAGGTATGCCTTGTGATTTCAGGCGACATAATATATTTTCATTGTGCGGAAAGTTGGTTGGGCACCTTCCTGTGGGTAGCTGACTTCGTATTGCAGTGGCATTCATCAAACGGAGAGCCTCTGAAGTCACCACCGGATGGGATGGCAAAATTTATGACGCCCCTCTCAATACAATGGTCAGAGAGTGCACAAAGAAGATCCAGCACGGGGCAGATGGTGTGTTGACATCCAGGACTGTAGTGTATGGGTTGACGCAAGCTCTCTTGCCATTGGCGTGTCGTTAGTCCATGTCGGAGCCCTAGTGGAAGACGCATGTTGGTTGCGCTCAAAAAAGGACTCCCAACACATAAACCTGGCAGAACTCGATGCAGTGATCAAGGGAATAAACTTGGTAATCCTTTGGAAGACAACCACCTTGCGACTATTCACAGATTCTGCTTGCGTCCATAAGTGGATTTCAGACACTCTTACCGGACGGGCTAGAGTGTGAACCAAAGCAACGAGCCAGATACACATCAGTCGGCGGCTCAACACGATCATGAGCCTGGTGAACGAATATGCACTATCAATAAAGGTATCTCTGGTCAGACCCAGCATAAATAAGGCAGGTTGTTTAACAAGGGTACCTCAAAGATGGCTTGATACCATAAAAAGAACTGTTGAACCTACGCAACCTCCCTGTGCCGCATCTATGATCCCTGGTCAATCTAATCGGATTAAGGAAATCCACCAACAAAGCGGGCATTCTGGAATCAAGCGGACCCTATATTTTGCTAAGTTGGTTGAATCAAGAGTGCAAAGATCAGATGTCATGGAAGTGGTCAAAAACTGCGTGGAATTCCAGTCCATTGACTCGGTACCCGTTCGCTGGGAAAAGGCGAAGTTGGAAGTTAGGAGTCACTGGAGCCGGCTTGCGATAGACATTACTCACCACAATGGCGAGGATTTCCTGACTCTCATTGATTGCGGTCCGTCAAGGTTTGCCATATGGCGTATGCTTCGTCGACAAGATACAGTCACTATTGTCCGTCAACTAAACAATATTTTCCTTGAACCTGGATCTCCAACAGATATATTACTTGACAACGGTGCTGCATTTACCAGTTAGCAGTTTAGGAAGTTTACTGACAGCTGGGGAATACATCTGATGTTTCGATGCCCCCATGTACCTAGTGAAAATGGGATTGTTGAACGGAATCATCGAACCGTCAAAACAATCGCGGCTCGATCAGGCTGCACAGTGTTTGAGGCAGTTTATTTGTACAATGTAACCCCGAAAGATGATGTTTCGCCATCTACGACGCCGGCTGATACATTGCATAGGTATCACTTCAGGGTGAAGGTCATACAGACGAACCCGCTATCTGAACTGGAAGTAGCCGGAGAGAGAGTGAGGAAAGTGGATGTTGTGTGGATCAAAAATCCGTGAGGCAAGTGCACGACAAGGTATACAGTTGGGCGAGTCACTGAAATAATCAGCCGACAAGCAGTGCGGTTCGACGGCGTGCCCCGTCATGTTAAAGACATACGGTTATTAACGCAACCATCACTAGACAACATGAACGAATCAGAGTCAGAATCTAGCAAGGCATCTCTCTGGATCGCAGCACCACCAACAGACAGTGACTCTGAGATTAGTAGCCTCCCAGAAGAGACAGAGATGCTCAACCCTCAGACCGTAGATAAAAGCACAAGTGAAGATGAGGCTTGTGTCGTCCCTCCTCGAAGACGCACCCGGCGAAGACGATCACAACTCCCTTGCCATCTCTGTGATCATGAGATCAGGGGGAGTGTGGGGAAAATGGCACACCTTACAAACGTCCTCGTGTCTGTCTGTCCTGTGAGTCGCACGCGTCGAGAAAGAAAGAAAGAGTCCATCATGGCGACCGTGACGTTTTATAGTGAACGAAGTCTCGCGGGATCACGTGTGCGTACCTCATAAAAACAGATCACTTGTGGGTGCGAGAGGAAGGAGAAAAAATTTGACGTTTGAAAAGCGGCAAAGTCAGTTGGAAGAATTTGTGTGAGCAGTGATTTTTGCCTGTTGATTAACTGAAGATTTCTTAGAACTTCGACTGAAGTAAAATAAAAAAAAATCACAAACAACTATATACATATATATATATATATATATATATATATATATATATATACGTACATACATGGGTATACATATACGTGGATTATTTACAAGTACAAATACACATTTTGTATATGCAAATATATTCATATATTTACTCATATA
Organism: Euprymna scolopes; assembly: GCF_053919585.1. Classification (NCBI taxonomy): domain Eukaryota; kingdom Metazoa; phylum Mollusca; class Cephalopoda; order Sepiida; family Sepiolidae; genus Euprymna; species Euprymna scolopes. The sequence continues at coordinate 95,066,883 of NC_136486.1, read as the reverse complement.
CACACATATACAGATGTATCAAAATATATATGCACACACACATAAACGCATACGATTACACATGTCATCTATGTATACCGGTATATATCCACATATTTATACACATTATTATATACATGTAGACATACGTACACATGTTTCCATAACGATATATATATATATATATATATATACTAGATAACCCGTGGCCCGTTGGGTCAGTACGTTAAATTACCTACGGAATTATTGTATGAGCGCGACACTTTTTTTTTTTTTTTTTTTTACACAGTGATCACCACTTATCAAGGCCCGGAAGCCACTCAGGGATAAGGGTTATTGCAAGTACATCACGTTAGTGAGGAGATTTTATGAAGTGTTTAATTAGGGGGGGCGGTTCATAAGGAATTTGTTAACATTAGACTTAAAGACATCCAAGTTGTAGTCCGGAGGGAAGCAGGCAGACGGAACAGAGTCTACAAACACGTTCCTCTCATACTATTTTAGTGGCTCGTGTATTCTTTATGATAAATACATATTATATTTTATACACTTTACACTATTTGTGGTTTCTTTCATTTGTAACTTGTGACGTAAAGAAAATATTTTTGTGACATAACGGAAAAATTTCTATGAAAGTGTATTAAAATGAAAAAATGTGCACTAAACAGTGTTGTGGGGTACAAATCACCCCGTTTTCAGAACTAAGTGAAATCAACTAATCCTATGAATACAACTGTTTCAGAGACAAAATGGAGACATTCATACCACGTTTAACCGCATGCTACAAACACGTTCCTCTCATACTATTTTAGTGGCTCGTGTATTCTTTATGATAAATACATATTATATTTTATACACTTTACACTACTTGTGGTTTCTTTCATTTGTAACTCCTAGCACGGGGCTACAACAAACAGCTATCATATTTCTTAAAGTTAAATTTAAATTTCATATATCTTTTTTTATTTAAACGCGAAAAGAAAAAAATTGGAACGCTGAAAACGTACACAGTAAAACAATACGTTTTATTATCGCGTTGATTATTTATTTGTAAGAAAATTGCGTTAAAATAACATAAACGTAATACGGAAATGAACGCTGTAAAAAAAGCAGAAAGTATTAACAATTGTTTATTTAGATAATTTAAACGCGAAAAAAAATAGGACGCTGAAAACGTAAATAGTAAAAAAAATACGTTTTATTGTCGCGTTAATTTTATGGGTTTATGTTTATGTACGCATGTACATACCAGAAGTATGCACAACCAGAAGTTGTACACTGGATGGTTGGTTACAACACCCGGTACAAGGTCATTTGAGTTTTATAATTATATATATATATATATATATTTATGCTAGCACAAGTACTCGTCGTTAACTGGGTTCAAAAACGGCCTACAGAAAATGGACTATGATTTATGAAAGTATGATAGGTTATGAACAGGAAGGGTTTTAAAAAGATAGCTTCGAATTCGGGGATATCAAACCCCGAGCAAAATATGATGAAAGTAAAAATAAAATAGATAAGCTCCATAATTTATTATACCATACCGGTTCACACTGAAACACTTATCACAATATTTTTTGGATCTATATGAAAAGGACGTTGTTAAACTTTGTGACATATTTCCATTCTATGGAGGTCAGGATCGAACGAACGCCCCATAATTTTATTATACCATGTTTCTTCAAACTGAAACATAATTATCAAAGTATACTTACGCAGATACATATGAAAAGTCTGTATTAAATTTGTGCCTATTTCCGTTCTATGGTGACCAGGCACGAGCGCAAACCCCACGATTTTATTATACCATCTCTATTAAATTAAAACATACTTATCAAAATATTATTATGTATATCTATCTGAAAAAAAAACACTTGTAAACGTTATTTTTTTATATTTTTTATTTCCATACTTTGTGGACCAGGCGCGTACGCAAACCCCAGAGCTTTAATGAATCATCATTATGCCAGATAAAACATACCCATTCCTGTGTCTCGATGCATCTTCTATCATTATATGTGATCAGTTTGCTATAATAGTCAACCATATAGGAGCCTATTCGTGACCAGACACATACACAGACGTTATATATATATATATATATATATATATATATATATATATATATATATAGAGAGAGAGAGAGAGAGAGAGAGAGAGAGAGAGAGGGAGAGAGAGACAGAGAAGGAGAGGCGCGATTTAAAAGTCTCCATACAAATAAATATATTATTTTTTCATTTCATTTCTATAATTTTTTTTTTGTTTTTTGGTATTGTAAAGATGTTATTGATCAAACAACAAAGAATTGAAACAATATTCATGTCTGGAAGTAAAAGCATGATTGCTGAACAATTTCACAGAAAACATGAGCCCAACATAACACAGGATACTGTAGCAAAACCTTTTGTAAAGCTTTAAAAAATACTGGATTTGTTTGAGATCAAAGAAGAAGTATTATACCACGTCCAGCTAGTGTTTTAGAAGCATTAACCCCCCCCCCAGAAAAAATTACACGAAGGCTATCTATTAAAATTAGGGTAAGTCCACCAAGTAACACTCGCATTTTAAAAACAAGTATGTGGCATCCTTACAAATTACAAATGCTGCACCACATAAGTAAAGATAATCCAGATAGACGACTGGAATTTTGTGAATGGGCATTTGGCAAATTGAGTGATGATGAAAAATTTTCAAAAACTATCATTTTTACCGACGAAGCTAACTTTTACATCAATGGTGAGGTTAATCGCCAAAATATGCGTCATTTGAGTAAAGCTAATCGTCATGGATAAGTTCAACAAAAATGCAAGCTGCTGATAAAGTGATGATTTGGGCTAAAATTTTGGGTAAGAAAATCATTGGACTAATTTTCATTGAAGGAAATCTTAATGCCAATAAGTAGTTTAGAATGAACTTAACAGTGATCAAAAAATCGTTGTAAGAATACTTTTTCCATCATAGGTAAGTGAAAATGGTAACCTTCCAATATATTCCCGACAAGATGGTACCCCACCACATTATGATATTCAAGTATGACAATACATGAATCAAATACTTGCACATGCGTGGGTTACTAGACGTGGGCCACTTGAGTGGCCTCCTAGATCCCCTTATTTAACCTCTCTTGATTTTTCTCTTTCGGGTAATTTGAAAACTACGGTGTATCAAGAAATTATAAGAGACATAAACCATTTAAAGGACCGCATTATCAGTTCATGTGCACAATTATTCCCAGATGTACTATTGCGAGTTAACAGTGAATGGGTTAAACGTACTATGATGTGTATGAAAAAACGGTTGTCATATAGTCTATCATTTAATAAAATTATTTCATACTAAAAAAAAAACAACAACATTTTCTTTATTTATTTCGTTGTATGGAGACTTTTTAATACCAAAAAAACTTGTATGGAGACTTTTAAACGAATCTGTATATATATATATATATATATATATATATATATATATATATATATATGTGTGTGTGTGTGTGTGTGTGTGTGTGTGTGTGTGTGTGTGTGTGTGTTTATTTATATAGGCAAAAAGACGGACAGAGCAATATACAGATATGTAGATAGATGTATATGTTCTTGGACGGGACCAAAACAAATAAGCTGTATTAGACTAAATTAACCTCTAAGCAGGAACAGACAAAGAAATGGGAATCCAAAAAGCAGGAACGTTTTCTATTCTCCAGAGTGCAACGCTTAACACTGAACCACATGCTGCGAATGGCATCAGATCTGGAAAAGCACCAAGACACATAATTCATTCTCCAGGTCTTTTGACGTTTGGATTTAAAGTGCGCGTAAAACTCCCGGGTAAAAAAAAGAGGAAACAACGCTAGCCTTGTCCCTTGTTGCTATGCTGTTTTTTCCTGGCTTTTTTTGGTAGCGGAAGCAGATCAAAAACGCTAAGGTGGAGCGGGCAAGCAGAGGGGAAATTTATTTTAATTGCATTGTTTGTCAAGTGAAATGACTTGGAAAGTCTGCGATGTAGGTTAAGTTTGTTTTAAGAAGTACACTTAATCTAGCAACCTCGCTAGTCAATAAACTTATTAAATATGGAATAAATAAATAGAAAATATTAAACTTATTATATTTTTGGTATTATTTTGTTCTAGCTGGGGCTTGCGCATCCTAACTTATTCCAGACTTTTACCTACTATTTAATATATTCCAAACTTAAAGCCTTTTTTAAGGTCATAACCTTCTTTTTAAGAGTAAATCTTTGTATTTTGCTTGCACTTGAATCACCGATTATATTTGAGAGTACGGTTACTACTATAATTCCAAACTTTCTATTTTGTAGAGTTTGTATGATGTCAAATATAACACACATACACACATATAGCACACGCACACACACTCACACACACACATACATATGTGTGTGTTTGTGTGTGTATAAAATAATATCTTTCTTTATTGATTTTTTAATAACGAAAAAAATAACGTGTTACTATTAACTAAATCGAATTGCAACATTACTTACATTCTTGTCAGAAAGTTTAACGCGAGATTAAGTCTTGTTTAAACAAGCTAACGCACGATAAGTTCAACTCAGCCGTTCAGAAATGCTTGAACAACCCGATAGAAATTCCTCGACAGGGGCGACAACGAAAACCTAAGACCCCAAAGATTGGTTTCTTAGATTTAACAGGAGCATACACCACGCTGCAAAAAACAATGCTACAGTTTAAAATAAATTTACATTCGGTATTATTATTTTGTAGTTTTATTGTACTATATTTCCTATATATATGCAGTTGAGTTTCATGCATATTGGCCGTAATTGTATAAAAATACTGTACAATATTGTATAAGAGTATCTGGGATGTTTTTTTAATTCTAATCATCACTACAGAATATAGAGATCAAATCAAAATACTATATATATATATATATATATATATATATATATGCATGGTACATAAAATTGAGGTTATCAGAAATTATACAGGGATTTAGGTTATGAGTTGAATAGCCGTAAGCATAATTTACTCAGATCGATATCAGGCAATTACAAATGCTATTTTAATTCATTAAGAAAACACCAGTTTACATATCAAAATATTACACAGCAAACCAAGATTATAGTCTATAAAGCTAAATTAATATATTTAGATAAATGCCTATAAAAACTATATCAAGAAATTACAAATAATTTAAAACAGATAATTTCGGGTTTGTATTATTATACACATAGATCCGAAAAAGTTGTCAAAATACAAATATATAACAAGTAAATTTTATCAAAGCCGAGATAAATTATTTTTCTACTGAACTGGATATTTTTGGGGTTATATTTAATGTAACATGTTTATTCGGCTCGAAAAACATTCAGTGTTTACCGATATATTGGAAACTTTAAAATGGCGCCCGACTCTCAGACTATCTCTTGAACACGGTAAGTTTTAGAAAATGACTAAAAATTAAGAAACTATATAAAATACTGTTAGAAACCCACTTAACATATGTCAGCGCATGTCACGGTACCATATTGAGCAAGTTTCGTACAGTATTTTGTATAGTATTTTTTCTTCATTCAGTTTCCCAAACATATCGTGTTTTGTATAGTTTTTTATTTTTATGCAATTTTCTAAAACTTACTGTGTTCAAGAGAGAGTCGGAGAGCCGGGCGCCATTTAAAATTTTCCAATACATCGGTAAACACTGTATGTTTTTCGAGCTCAATAAATTTGTTAGATTTAATAAAAACACTAAAAACATATCCAGTTTAGTAGAAAAATAACTTATTTTGCTTTGATAACATTTATTTGTTATATATTTGTTTTTTGACAACTTTTTCGAATCTAGGTATATAGTATTACAACCCCATAATTTGATATAGTTTTCATATGTAAAATACTGAAACCACAAATTCTCACGTAGGCAATGCATTTAACAAGGGCCTTTCCAACATTTAAACTCCGGTGTTTTCACTAAAAACTCGTGAAGCTACGCGAACTGGAGTTGTACCATTAAAATGAGCTTCCTTTTGTGCTCCAGGCTTTACTTTTCTACATAGTCACTCCCATTCTCAATGCACTTTGTCCCAAGAATTCGATTGCGCTTCTCTGCTCTTAACATACGTACATGGCATTGGCTGATTTTTAACCTCACACCGTCAATATCTGCAACAGAATAATGAAACTTTTAGCTCATGAATGCATATGGCCAGTCATCATGTAATTTGCAATCCATACTGACTCACGCGGATAGAATAAAACAAATAGGAGACATTACTTTTAGAACCGCGCTGATACATTGATATCTATTACTATTTGACCAATGAACAGATAATGTTTTCCTCAGTCAGAAATAATTGTTAGCACATTACAAACACAGGTCGGAATAAGGCTTTATATATAAGAGTAAAATTTTTATACATCTGTTGGTTGTTTTTATTTACTCACATAGTTTGACAGATATTTGGTTTCTTTTAGTGTGCATTACATCTAATGAGCATAAATGCGCACGAAATTTTGATCCGGTATTAAAACGTATACAAAAATCGGCCTTGAATTTTTTTTGCGAAATTCTTCTTTTGTGCTCATTCGTGCATCTATGCGTTTGCGTGAGTATTTACCGTTACGCAGTATGTCGGGGAAGTAAGTCGCTTAATATTAAGTCTCAGATTTTTTAGATTAGGAATGATTGTTTGTTTTATTTGTATTCTTCAGACTATTGTTTACAAGTTGAATTCTAATTTTCAAAACATTTTAGTCGATGTAACCTAGACTCTTCCTCAGTATTTGCTCAAACTCAGGAATCTTTCTATGAACTCGGATATCCTGCACACACACACACACACACGGCCCTGTCGGTGGGGCATTAGAATACACCGACTGCCCCCCTGCAGAGGGTAAAAGTCCCTCAATGGGGGTCCTGGATATGACCTTAAACTATATCTAGTGGTGAGGCCCTGGCTTGCGGGCTTTGGGGAGTGTGGAACCACCCTTTAAGTACCATTGCTCCCAGGTCCACTCTGACCCAGAGTGGTAGTACCTGTTAGGGTCCCAACTATGGGTTAAATAGAAACCGACGTGAAAACAACAAATATATTCTATTAAAAAAATTTCTTCAAAATCTTTGGATTCGGCATTAAATAACATGAAAAGGGTTGATATGCCGTAAAACAAAAACAACCAACACACACACACACACACACACACACACATATATATATATATATATATATATATATATATATATATATATATATATATATATATATATATATATATATATAATTCAATTTAATTTAAAATAATTTATTTTCTACCAATCCCACTAGCGATTTACTTAATTTTGATAGTATGACAACAGCCAACGGAGGTCAGTTTTACTAATAGTTAATCGTTCAATTTTCTGATGCCAAGCCATAAGACATTAAAAATACGAAACAGATTCCATTTAGATACTTATATTATATATGAATATATACGCTACTCTATCTATATATTTATAAGAGTGAAAGTGTCTCTGTGTGTGTACATTTCCCTACCAAACTACTCTGTCAATTTTCAGTCTACAGACTCGAGATTTGACATAAGAAGTATTGATATTTGAGAAAATATTTTTATTGGGTTCTCGGCCAGAAATTTGGCTGTTAATGTTATGTTCAACGATTTGATGTTTGAAAACTCTACAAAACTCCTCCGCCAATTTTGGGTCTGAACACTTAAAATTTTAGATGTAGCTTACTTGAACATGGACGAAACTTATTAATTTGTGTTGAGGATAAACCACTAAATGTTAATGGGGTGAAAATTGGAGCAAAGTTTAAAAAAATAATTTACCTCTGCTGCAAATTATTCAGAAAATGCTTGGTTTAAACATTTGAAATTTTGCATAAAGTGTATTCAGACACATGCCAACTTATTTAATTCGTTTTTGAGCGAAAATTTGTCTGCCAAAGAGTCAAAGGCCAAAAGATTTTACTTTTGCTATCTCTAGCAAACTGTTCAGCCAATTTTGTGTCTAAACATTTGAAACTTTACATAAAGAGTAGTCAGACATGCAGCAAGATTTTAATCAGGTTTTGGGTGAGAATTTTTCCGCCAAGAGGTCAAAGTTGAAAGAGCTGACTTTTTCAGACTCTACCAAAGTCCGCCAATTTTGGGTCTACACACTTGAAATTTTAGATGTAGCTTATCTGGACATGATTTTAACTTTTGTAATATATATATATATATATATATATATATATATATATATATATATATATATATATATATATATATATATATATATATATGCACATAGTTATGAACAGTACATAGCGTCCGAGCAACGCCGGGCTGAACTGCTAGTTACATATAAATAGATAGTCTACAAAATTGAAACATTCTGGTGGAGAATGCTATTATTTCTGTAAGCGTAACGAAAGATTCTTCAGTAATAAAAGAATTTGTATCATTTCGGTTACATCTATCGTGAGGTTCCTTAAACCAATAACTAGGTTAATTTTAAAAACAATATAATGTGTTTAATAAAGAGAAGCAAGTTTGGTAGTTAAGATGGTGAGTTACAGATTGTGATAGTTCAATGACCGAACTTTGTCACTCGAGATTGACGCGTTTATTATATCAAACCACGCGGACTTATCGCATTAGAAAGCCCACATACAAAATTCAAATGTGTCCATTGTGCTGGAAACTTGTAACACTAGCTTCACTTCGATAAGTGTAATATGTAATGTATTACTCTGATTTTTCTTCAATGTTCCCAAACATTCTTTGAACAATAGTAAATTATAAAATGTATACGCCTTTTAGTGATGCAACCTATGTACCATGAGTCAGCGACTTACTGAATAATGTACTAAACGCAAAACAGCACACACATAAAACGCACACACGGAACACCCCATATATATATATATATATATATATATATATATATATATATATATATATATATATATATATATATATATTAGACGATGGGCCAGCCCCAATTTTTGTGTCATTCCGTCGACGCACAAACTATATGAAAAAAATGCACTTGATTCGGAGAGATTCGGTGTCGTAGAATCTAAATCTAAAAAAAGATCTCCAGGTGAACGATGCGCATTTTTTTTTATATTTTGCAATTTAATTTGATTATTTTATTGCAAAGGTTGAGCGTAAAAAGCATGTAAGGGAGGTAATCATTTAGTAAATATGATGTCTTTTCGGTCAATAATTATCTCCCTTAGTTTAAAAATTCACCAAATCGTGTGTTGTGCCAATAAATTTAATTTTGAATAAAAATATATTTACGTGTGTGCGTGAGTGTGTGTGCATGTTTTTTTTTTAATTCTATTATTAATTAAACATAATTAATACAATTTTTTAAATAAAATCTCATGGCATGAGGTTTGCAGTTTTTTAAAAATAATTCCAGGTAGAAATAAATTATATTTAAAATTTCCTCAGCTATTAAAATAATCTGCTATTGATTTACATCTACAATATTTTTACTGCGTTTTTTATCATTTGTCAATTAAATAAATAAATCCTAGCTATCCTGGTGTGTTACAAGTTGGAAAATTTTGAGAAACGCTGCATTACAGAAATGAATTTAATATTCACTGCATCATCAGCAAGGAATGAAGAACTTGACCCCAGTCAGAAAAGGTTGAGGAGCAGTAATTTTAGTCAATCCACCTTTGGTATAGGGTCCTGAATATGACCTAAAACTATATCCGATGGTGAGGCTCCACCTTACGGGCTTTGGAGAGTGTGGAGCCACTCTTTAATTGCCATTGCTCCCAGGTCCACTCTGACCCGGAGTGGTAGTACCTGTTAGGGTCCCAACTATGGGTTAAATAGAGTCTGACTTAAAAAAATATACTCCATAAAAAATCGTTTCTCAAAATAACTAGATTCGGCATTAAATAACATGAAAAAGGTTGATATGCCGTAAAACAAAAACAACCAACCAACCACCTTTGGTATAGATTATCAAACTACTCGCTGTTCCTCTGTTTTCCTAGCCAAATGCAGATGTTTCAAAAGATAAAGAAAAGATTAAAAATAAAAATTGATGGAAAGGCGCACCAGGGAACCCCTGAAAAAATGTGAACCCATTGTCAATTAAATTTTATTGGCTGCAAAGTTGAAACATGATCTTCTTTGTCAGTTACGAGATAAATATCTTGTTGCTGCAGAGATAAAAAATCCTCATGCATGTAAAATCAATGATACTAATTTCTTGTGATACACAACAACAAAAAAAATCAGTAGACATGAACAAAAACAAAACACAGTGCTGCATATAATATTTAAATATTCTTTTATTGCAGGACCAAATACCACCAACAAGCTATATTGGATATTTACCTGTGATGAATGGTAGCCCAACTCAACTAAGTACTGTGAATGCAGTATTTTTGAAAAGTCTAGCAATTGCTGATGAACTTCAAACTGAATGCATTGTATTGACATTTGGTCTTGCATTTTATGCTAAAGCAAAGCAAGTACGTTAGAATGATGCCATGCATATGTAACGAACAGTTGTCAGACTGGGTGAGTTCCACACCTGCATGTCGTTTTTCAGTGCCATTGGAAAGCGATTTGAAGATTCGGGACTAGCTGAAATTCTACTTGAAGCCGGAACAGTGGCACAAGGATCACTACCTGGAGTTATGAAAGGTAGACCCTATTATCGAGTTATAAAAATTATGTCTGAAGCCTTAAGAAGGAAACTCCTATTTACTTTTATTGAAATGCAAAATGAAGAAGAAAAAGCTAAATTCATTGAATTACCTACAAAATTACAGAATGCTTTTCCCAAAACAAAATTCCAAGATCTCTGCACATCAAGTGATTTTAAAGAGTTTGAAAGCAAATTGCCAATATTTATTCAAGAGAGATACATCCAATTTCCAACTTTTGCATTTTGGATAAGTTATTTGAATATGGCAGATTGGTTTTTAAATTTTATTCATGCTACAAGAACAGGAGATTGTGCCCTTCACCTTTAATCAGCAGCAGGAATGATCCCTGGCATTTTGCATATGACCATTTGAACTATGCTAGATATCTTCCTGTTTATGTCTACGAAATGATTGCTGTTCTTGATACAAATCATTTAATAGCAAAGCATCTGACTGCTGGGAATTACCCATTTAGTCAAACGGCAAATGGACAAAACAAGTGAACAAATATTGAATAAAGATAGCAAGACCAGAGGTTGGAAGATTGGATTTTCAAATACTCGGAATGTTGTTCATCGTTGGATTTTATCTTTCAACAAATGTGCTCAAATCTCTAAAAACTGTACTTACATGTGGAGTTGAATGAACCAATAAAACCAATGAAGATACAAACTTTAAGCTATTTTGAGGAAAAAGCATTCACAACAAAAGAGCAAGCGGGAAAGAGATTGCCTGAAAGCAGATAAAGACATTCTCACTAGTCTTCTTATAGTAGCAAGAACCCGAAAAGTTGACGTGGGAGAAATTTTTTCACATTGTCTTTCAGAGTTCCCAACCAACCTTAGTAACATTGATGCTTCTTTGCAGCATACCAACAAAGACGCTTTATTTCATTATTTTCTTATAAAGTTTCCTGACATGAAAATTAATATTCCAAAAAAATGCAGCACTGATTTTAGATGGACTGGCAGTGATACAACAGCTTACAGACCACGTGTCATCAAGAGTCGACTTTGTCTGTGATAAGTACAATCCATGGAGTATTAAAGACTCTGAAAGAAGACGCCGTTTGATTACACCCAACCCTTTGTTAGGTGCTCTGAATGAAAAACAAAAAACACCAGTACAATTTCAAAAATGTCTCATGTCTAGTGACGATAAAGAATCTCTACTTTTATTCATGTTGATGCATTGGAAGAAATTGCCAGCAGAATAATTTCATGAAAAAACTTTGATTGCGTCATTTAGCCAATGATGTTTCATGATGTGTCCTAACAGTGATACAAATGAAGTAATCACAAAAACTAATTAACAGAATTAACAACTGACCATGAAGAAGCATGCATCAACTGATTTCTCTTCCATCATAGTTAAGACTTCAGATACGGATGTTTTTCTTCTTTGCTCAACAAAATGATTTAAACTCTGATTTATACATGGCAACTAATACCAGTCGATCATCTTTTTTATTAAATCAGTAGCAGAGAAATGCGGACCTGTTATTTCAAGTGTTTTACCTTCTTTGCGTGCATTCACTGGCTGTGACACTGTTAGTAGTTTTAAGGGAAAGGGGTAAAACAAAACAAAACAAAAGTATTAGAAGAATTGATGAAAGAAACATAGGAATTTCCTCAAACATTCAAACTCTTAGGCTGCAACTGGCATTTGACTGACAATTTGTTCCAGCTATTAGAAAAATTGGTGTGCTCTCTGTTTGGACAGAAGAATGTTTCTTCTGTAAATATTGTAGTTTTGATATTTTTCACATGACTGGAAAATTTGTTAATACTTTACCACCTTGCCAAAATAGTTTACGATTACATGCGAAAAGAGCAAATTATCAGGCTGCTATTTGACGGCAATGTCTTCGCATTAATATTAATGCTTCTTCTCCAACAAAAAATGGCTGGAAATGTGAAGATAAAACACTAGGTGTTCATTGGAGTAGCCTTCCCAAAACTCCATCAACATTAATCAATTTAGTAGAATATAAATGTAAGAACAGCTGTGACTTCAGGCGTAATTCTTGTGTTCGTCAAACACTACCTTGTACCGACCTTTGTCAGAGTGTAGCTTTTTTTAATATAGTTGAAAAAAATAATGAAATGCATTAGTTCGGTGAAATAGAAGATTCTGACTCCTAAGATGGTGAATGATAACATAAGTTTTCAATTTCTTTTCAAAATGTATTACTTTATAACAATTCTTTCAAAATGACTAAAAAAACTCTATCATATATATATATATATATATATATATATATATATATATATATATATATATATACACTTGTGCCCGATATTATTCATACCCCTCGGATCTTTGAGATTTCTATAAGAATATTGCTCAAACCAGAAGGTAGACAATATTAAAGGGATTCCAAACAATAAATCAAGCATAAGCATTTAATTTAAACTCAACAAATAAATAAATTATGCAAGTTTGAAACATTATACAAAGAAAAACAATAATGGCACTAGTTCAAAATTATTCATACCTCTCTTACTAATAGTCAATAGCATGCCCTTTATTCTTAATAACTGCCTGTAACCGTTTTGGATATTTATCAACAAGGTTTTTACAAACATCAACACTGATTTTTGACCATTCTTCAATGCAGTAGTTCTCCAAATCCCTCAAATTTCTAGGTTTCCGCTTTTTAACCTCAGTTTTCAATATGTGGCAGAAGTGTTCGATAGGGTTCAGGTCGGGACTCTGGCTAGGCCATTCCAAAACATTAATTTGATTATCCTCAAACCATTTCTTGACTATTTTGGCAGTATGTTTTGGATCATTATCCTGTTGAAGGACCCAGTTTGGTCCTAAATGGAGCTTCTCCGCATCCTGTCTAATGTTTTTCTGGAGTATTTCCAAATATTGCTCCTTCTTCATGGTTCCATCTATCTTGACCAAACTACCTGGGCCACTAGCCGAAAAGGAGCCCCAAAACATTAGGCTACCACCACCATGTTTCACCGTGGGTATGGTGGTCTTTGGGTTGTAAGCTTCTCCTTTCTTCCTCCAAACGTAAGAAGCATCCATATGGCCAAACAATTCCATTTTTGTTTCGTCAGTCCACAAAATACTTGAGAAAACGGACTCTGGAGAATTCACATGGGTCTAGCAAAATTAAGACGTGCTGCAAGGTGGTTTCCGGTGTGCAATGGAGTCCTTCTTGGTCTTCTTCCTTTCAGACCATTTTCATGCAGAGTCCTTTGCAATGTTTGCCTTGATATTTTTATGCCAGAAGACTCCAGATTTTCTAAAATGTCCTTAGTAGTGGTGGTTGGATTTGCATTAACACTTCTTACAATATTCCTGGTGGCTCTAGCAGACAGTTTCCTTTTCCTTCCTCTACCAATCAAGTTGTTTGTTGTGTGGTGGCTCTGGAATTTTTTGATGATGCTCTGTACTGTTGCTATAGGGACCTCAATTTTTTTGGAAATTGACTTGTAACCTAAACCATCCTTATGTGAATTCACAATTTTAGTCCTAAGATCATTACTAAGCTCTTTTTTCTTCCCCATTCTAATAATTTTTATTCTTTTATTGGTTTTCAGTTGATATCATTTTAATTTCTAAAAAATGCAAAAAAAGAAATGAAATTAATCAAAGGTTGTATAAAAGCATTCAAAATAAGAATCAAACAGGAAACAAACAGTCAGAAACTCGATTAATACTGAAAAAATAAGGGGGTATGATTATTTTTGAACATTGCAGATTTTATAAATAGCTGTATATTTCTTTTATTACAAGTATCCCGAGATTTTAAAATGACGAAAATGATCAGAAGAGGTTTATTAAGAATATGTATCAATATGGACGTAAACAATAAATTCTTACAAAGTTACACCTAATAAACTCAATTTTCAAGGGGGGTATGAATAATATCGGGCACAAGTGTATATATAGTCAAAATTCTTCTAATCATTAAGGTGTGCATATCAGTCAACGTGCATGTGTGACAAACTTACATCCAAAAGTAAATGACCATCCAAAATGAAGAAAAGCCATTCAATCACCAAAAGTATTTGAAAACAGTTTTTCCATCTATGATTTTTGAAAGGCACAAGGAAACATATATAAATGATTTTCATGCCTTTTGTCAAACGAATGTAAACTGCAGTGTTTTATGAGGATATTTGCAATTTGAGAAACTGATACGACACTAGAAAGTAACGTTTTCCTTGATATGGCTTTACACAATTTATTTTATTTGCTGAAAATTCCTAATTTAATAAATAAACGCATTATATAAGAGAATAGACATATCAACTTCTTGTTAATACGGTTTTATGTGTTAAACTACTTATTAAAATTTCACTTTACATAAAGTGAACCATGAAACTGGACTTTGTCCGTAAATGACACACCCTGTATTATCTCCCGTTTCTGAATCAGTGTACATATTTAGCCTGGACATCTCTTCAGATTTGAAATCAGCATGAAAAATACTCCTAGAAGCATTTGAAATTTTCTCATATGGATAAAATATTTACCAACTAAAAACTAAGCCCATTTTTAGCCTCTGGCACATAGTATATATATATATATATATATATATATATATATATATATATATATATATATATATATATATATATATATACAGTGATGATCATATTTATTGGCACGGTAAAATAAAAGTTAAATTTTGTCTAATAAATTCTAAAAAAGGGATTAAATTAAAGAAAATAACAAAGTATATTATGTATTTTAACTGGCCTTTCCGATGCAGCAATCGGATTTTAGAAAAAATAAATAACAAAGGAACAACAAACATAATTGCAAAAAACCCTTGTTCAAAATTATTGGCACGATTTATTTAATAATCAATTGTATAGCCTTTGGCCTTGATTACCTTCCTCAGTCGCTTTTCATAGTTTACAACCAAGTTGTTACACTCTTCAGTAGTAATTTTAGCCCACTCTTCCTGACGATAATCCTCCAATTGAATAAGATTCTTAGGCTTCCTTTGCATTACCCTCACTTTTAATGTTCTCCATAAATTTTCAATTGGATTAAGGTTTGGGCTTTGTGATGGCCACTCCAAAACATTAATATGATTGTCCTCAAGCCATTTCTTAGTCAGTTTAGTCGAATGCTTTGGGTCATTATCTTGCATGAACCACCAACGACGACCAAGTGAGAGCTCTTTAGCAGAGTCTTTCAGGTTTTCATCCAATATTTTAACATAATCTTCTTTTTTTATGCTACCTGTGATCTTAACAAGTCGCCCTGGTCCAGAGGCAGCAAAGGATCCCCAAAAACATCAAACTGCCTCCACCGTGCTTCACTGTTGGTATGGTGTTCTTAGGCAGGAAAGCTTCGCCAGATTTTCTGTAAATATAAGACACTTTATTATGGCCAAATAACTCTATTTTCGTTTCGTCAGTCCATAGAACACGTTTCCAGAATGCAACATCTTTATCAATATGACGTTTTGCAAAGGCTAGCCTTGCTTTCAGGTGCATAGGCTTCAATAAGGGAGTCTTTCTCGGACGACATGCTTTTAAACCAGCTCTCTTCAAAACTCTACCAAATGTATGTCGAGATACATTCACTCCAGAGGTGCTCTGTTCATCAACAATCTCCCCAACAGAGATCCTTGGGTTTTGTTTTACTTGTCGAACAATTTTCCGTTCATCTCTTGGGGAAAGAATCCTTTTCTCCCTCTACCCTCTAAACTCATAACGTGGCCTTGCGATTTGAACTTGTTTATTATGGCTCTAACAGTGGATTTGGGAAGGTTTAGCTTCTTTGAAATCTTACCATAGCCCTCCCCATTGGTATGGCATGCTACAACAAGCTTCCTGACGTCTTCGCTGTGTTCCTTAGTTTTAACCATGGCGATTGAAAATTATAATTTAGTCACTTATAATAGTTTAAATAAATCGCTATCTAAAAATTATCTGAAAAAAATTATTCACTGAATTAGCGTTAAACAAGCATAATATGGCTATAAAAAGTTCAGAAAGCACGTAAACCGGAAATTGATTGATATTATACTGATACTAAAAGAAAAACAAAGCCGTGCCAATAATTTTGAACAAGGGTTTTTTGCAATTATGTTTGTTGTTCCTTTGTTATTTATTTTTTCTAAAATCCGATTGCTGCATCGGAAAGGCCAGTTAAAAATACATAATATACTTTGTTATTTTCTTTAATGTAATCCCTTTTTTAGAATTTATTAGACAAAATTTAACTTTTATTTTACCGTGCCAATAAATATGATCATCACTGTATATATATATATATATATATATATATATATATATATATATATATATATATATATATATATATATATATATATATATATATGTATATATAGGGAGAGAGGGACAGAGAAAGAAATAGAGAAAAAGAGATATATACATTGACGGACATATAAATATATAGGTAGATTGAGTATACAATTAAGAAATCAATCAAAAATTTAATCAAATGCTAACTTGATTTGTATTACTACAACAATAAGTGAAAATTATATTTTTCTACTAAAACGTTTCGCCTATACTGAAGACAATTTCACCTTGAGGTCATCTGAAGTAAAAACACGTATGTATATAGATTATATTTATAAGAATTTTTTTATGGCTTGTTAAAAAGATTTAATATGACGAAGATGAATAAAGCTTAAATGCATGCCCCGTCCAATTATATTCGTTCAACAGAATATCACACCTTCATGTACAAGAAACTAAATAAAACCAAATAAATTGATATTTAAGAGCCGTTACAATTAAAATGGATTAAAGTTGAATGTAAGATGTAGCCCGGTTATCTCCAGATTTTTCAGGACGAAAAATCTAAATATGGATTATATAATTGTGAACATTTATTGCTAAATAATTATATTCATGTATATATATACATATATATATGTATGTATATATATATATATAATTTTAAATCATTTTTAAACGACCATTAAAAATAAAATCATGACACGTAGCAAAATCAATATTTCTGCAACTAGAAGACTAACCAAGCTTTGGTAATATATATATATATATATATATATATATATATATATATATATATATATATATATATATATATATATATATATATTAGCAGAAAACAAGATGGCTGACGAGAGCCGAACATTATTTACGTGTTACCATTTACGGTTTCCCGTTGTGTTTAGGTTTGAAACCGACGGTACCAATGTTTTTCTGAACTTCTGTAAAACTAATAAATAAATATTTAGCTGTTATATCGAAAAAGTTTTTCTTTGTAATCGAGCACTTTGTCGGAACTCTTTCCCCAAAATACAGTAAGCAAATATATATATATATATATATATATATATATATATATATATATATATATAAATATATATAAAAACAAATGTTTCGTGGTACACAATTTTAATATTGCTTTGAAAAGTATGAATGGAGTCATTCTGGGTGAAAAAAAAAAGAGAACCGGGAAATTCTATAGAGACAGATCGACTAAAATGAATTTTCGGTAAAAAAAAACATCGAATAAAAAAGGATCCATACGAAATTTCGTGTAAAAAAAAAAATTAAGGGATCTAGAGGTTAACCTTTCGACCGACCCTTTTCAATAGATCTCGTCGGTAAGTTGCATTAAATTAACGAATGAGAATGGAAAAAGGGGAGGAGATGAAGTCGAGAAAAAAATATATATATAATTAAGAAAATCCGGTGTCTACAAGTAAGTATAGACAAAACAGAAAAACCAGCGTACATGTAGACTTTTTTCTTTTTTTTTAGAGTTCTTTAAATAACTCTAATTTATGTGAAAGTTCTTTTTGTCTACATAAAGCTGGTTTGCGCATCAGCACACTGACGGCCTCCAAGATGTTGAGGTGCTGTTTGTTCCGGGCTTTATGTAAAATGCGAAAGCATTCATCAGAATATGCTTGGCCACGAGTTTTATTTTCGTACAAATGAACACCAATTGACGATTCGAGAATTGGTGGTCGTCCGGATGTATTCCGTAAAGGCTCAGATGTATTTCTTAAAGACCCGGATGATATAAAAAGCTTACGTAAATACCCAGGAACGTGTTGTGCCACTCTGACCCCTAAACGTTGAACAGTTCGACCCACGTAGTCAGCATCGCACCGACATCTAAACTCATATATTATTAAACTATTTTGTAGCGTGGGAAGTATATCTTTTTTAAACGCTGGGAAGGCAGTTTTGGTACACAGCACTACTCGGGGTTGCACCGCGTAAAAACAGTGGGAAACAACCGAAGTGATCTTGCTAACAAAACCCTTACTAATTGAACCTATGTAGGGAAGCCTCAAATAAACCGGACATTTAGCCGGACCTAAAAGAGGCTTAGTGTTAAAACTAGTAAGTTTTTGGCGAATATGCTTAGAAATTATACCACCAGGGAAACCATTTTTAATAAGCATGTCCGTTATTTTCTTAAGTTCCTCCTCAAGTTTGCTTGGCGAGCATATCATAAGTGCACGGTGGACCAAGGTCTTAATTAAACTTATTTTCCTGTTCATAGGGGCAAAGGAATCCGAACTAATATACACCCCTGTGAAGGTAGGTTTCCTGTATATAGTTGTATTAAACCGATTCCCTATCCTTTCTACAAGGACGTCCAAAAATAAACTTACGTGCCGGGTGGAGACTGTTTAATTTCAGAAAAAAATCACTTACTTCATGGCGGCACTTGAAAATGACAAAAGTGTCATCTACATACCGCCAATAACGAACAGCTCTAGAAACCTGAGTAAACAGTAAGGATTCCTGAAAGCCTAGGAAAATATTGGCCAGGATAGGACCCGAAGGACTACCCATGGTCACACCATCTAACTGTTGATACATTACGTCATTAAAGCTAAAACAGACCGACTTGGATTTTCCGGAGAATATTTTCATTGAATTCATGGAACTAGCTAGCAAATCGGTCTGTTTTAGCTTTAAAGACGTAAAAAAAGACAAAAAGGATGTTGAAAGGCGCAAACAATATAGGGCAAAAATAGGTCATCTGAAATATACAGGTTTTTACTAAGGAAAATGTCAGCTAGAGTTGTTAAATGACACTAAATGGAAAAATAAATAAATAATTAAATAAATAAAAAAATTAAAAATTAAAAATAAATAATAAATAAATAATAAAATATAAAAATAAAAAATAAAAACATTTTTAAGTGAGAGGATGGCCGGTATCTTCAAATTCCTGATAAAGCAAGTAAGTATGTAAGTAAATGCATATAGTAAAATATAAGTAAATATACATGCAGGATGTGTGGGTAGATAGAAATATTTAAAGACGAAGACGGAAATAGCAGATAAAAACCGGCCAAACAAAGAAGAAATAAAGAAGTAAAATAAAGGATTATCAAGTTATAAAGTAGTAAGAAAGTATGTAGAAAGCGATAAAGATAAAGAAGAATTATATATCTATCTGAAAGGTTAAAGTAATAACTATGTAATTTCAAAATTACCATAATTAAATTTAGACTTATGTTTACAGAAAGAGATCAGTTCGTTTTTAGGATTTATTATATTGTTACTTTGAGGGGAAGTAATAAGATTTATAACTTCGATTGTGCAGAGACGACATGACTTAGAGCCTGGAGTATAGGACTTCTTTTTTTATGATAGTCCATTTGATTGAGAAGAGAGTATTGTTAGTAAAGTTTTTTTAATTAAAGTGGTTAGAGAAGTTCCTTGGTTATTATTAGAATTATGGTTGTTAAAAGAAGAAATGTGGTTTGATATTCTTTTCGTAATTAATGTGGAAGTAGCGCCGATATATGTACGTACTTTATTAAAAGCTCGAGGTTTGATATTAATATTAATTTACTGATTACTATGAGTTAAATAGTTTGAATTTTGTTCATAGTGTTCAACAAAATGTGGGACAACGATTGTATGAGAGCTATCTTGGAGGAGATAATGAGTGTTGTTAGTGTTAGGATAGCTGTTAGGAGAAATATTATTATTCTAATTATTATTATTATTATTATTATTATTATTGCTAGTTGTATGATTGTAGATGGATGGGGCTTCTCGAGTGTTATATTAGATTAGTAACTATATCAGATGGGGGATGAGAAGAAGGATAACTTGAAAACGAAATATTAGTGTCTGTTATGGGAGGATTATGTGGGAGCTCAGTAATTGTGCACGAATATATAACATCTTTATGGATGCAATCATTATTGAGTCGGTAAAGATGTTTGTTATTACAATTACAGTTAGTTTTGGGTTTAATTGGGAAATGGATTTTTTCGGCCGATTTAATTTTTTTGTTATTAGATGTTAAGATTCTTTCTGCTAAATTAGGCATTGTTGAATAAGAAATCCTTATTGAGTTTTTTTTATTATTGAAAATAGAACTATATCTGTGTGGGTATTTGAAATAGTTTTGTACAATGTTGAAGAATTCCTTTGGTATATTCGTTTTGATATTTAGGCAAAATGGAGGATTAAACCAAATATTTTTCTTTCTCCTGATGCGACTGAGTCGGTTAGATGTATTGCGATTAGTATTTTAGTTTTAATTATATATGTAGACTGGTTCATTGTTATTGATAGCAGCTGATCTTGTTATTTGAACTGGTTTCTTACGAGTCATATTCTGTATGATTACAGATTTACGGCAGCCTGCAGGAGGAGCATAATAGTTGTATTTAATCTTTTCCTTGTTCCTTAAGGCATTGTTGAAGAAAGTAGCATTTTGGTTAAAAGTTTTTATATCAGCAGAAAGAGCAGACATTCTCCTAGAGACGGATGGTACTATGGATTTTATGATTAAGTTTGGGTAGTTAGAAGAGTTATGGACGTATAAAAGGGTAAGGTTAGGTTTATGATGGGGGCTATGAGTTTCGGTCTTAAGATTAAGTGTAACATCTAGAAAATTTGAAGTTTCTTTGTTTGGTTCGATAATTATAGAAAAGCCTAAGTTATTAAAGAAGTTATGAAATAGTTTTATTTGTTTTGTTGTACTCTCTTGGCCTGGCTGTTGTAGTAAAAAGGGCATAATCTCTATAAAGGCGCGCTTGCATATGTTTAAAGTGGTATTTAAGTTCTTTCAGTAAGAAGAGTCCCACTAAATCGGTAACTTCTGCAGAGTTAGAAGCTCCCATCAAGATGTCAAAATGATCAGGGGTATCCTTTCTAGTCCAAAGCTTATTGTTAAATTTTATAAGGGGCTTTCTCGCTAGGAGAATTAAATGTAATTTATAAATTAGTTAAGTCAGAATTTCTTTTAGCAAAGATAAGACCCCTATTTAAAAGGATCGGAAAAATTGATTGATAACCATTTTGGATGTCAAAGCTTATGAAGTTAAGGAGGTTTTTATTTTTAAGGAAGACAAACAAATTAATTACGGAATCTGAATTTAGCCAAAGAGGGAGACTTACTTTATCTTTAATAGTGTGATGATTCTATCTAACATATTTTTGCTTACATCTCCTAAGTCAGAGTTAGATGGGAAGATCAATCTGATGGAGGGGTTGTCATATAAATAAGGTTTATTATCCTTGAGGGTGAATCTAGGGGAACCCGGATAAATTATTTCAGTGAAGTTATGAATATTCATAGAAGTCAGTAAAGTTTAGCTTCAGAATTAATGGAATTTAAAGTCTTAGGAGGGACTAATTAATAAGATTTATTAAGTTCTTTATAGAAAAGTATTTTATATGTAGGATAGTAAAGTTTATAATAATTTTTTGTCTTATCAGCAGGGACGAATATATGTTTATTGTTTTTAACTTTTTCGGCGAAATTATTTATTTTTCGACTAACCGGATTATAATTGTGTTTTTGTTTCTTAAATTTAATTTTTTTGTCTAAATTTAACATGGAATTCTCAAATTCCTCAAGGTAAGGGTTGGAGTTGGTGTGGGCAGTGGTTTTTAATCCGTAAAATTTGGCAGCAGTTCTTTCGATTTTCTTTTGTACTCTATGAGAGTTGATAGGGAGTTCATTTGTTAATATTTCTGGGTGAGGTAGGTCTTCAGATGAAATAGGCTATTTAAGTTTATTTTTAATGCTTAAGTCATAGTGATAAGCCTTCCACCATACATTTTTTAGGGAAGTGTTCAAAGCGAGAATCAATTTGTGGATATATTCTTGTTGGGTAGAAATAGGGGTATTTTCGGCCGACAGAGGAACGTGTTCCTTTTCCAATATATCTGGAGAGAATAAAAAGCTCAACCAAGCGGGAGCTTATAAAATAAAAATTACAATTAAATTTAACAAAATGATCCAAGATGGTAAAACTAAAGTTTATTATAAATATTAAACAATTAATATTTATAAATAATCTCAACCAGATGTAAAAGCTGGATAAAACCAAATAGGAGATAGAGCTTATAATAAGGGCAAACAGTTAATAAAACATGTTAAAACCACTTTGAAAAAGAGTGAAAACATATTTAATATTATTATAAGCTCTATTCAATATTATTATAAGCTTTATCTCCTATTTGGTTTTATCGAGTTTTTACATCTGGTTGAGATTACTTTATAAATATTAATTATTTAATATTTATAATATACTTTAGTTTTACCATCTTGGATCATTTTGGTAAATTTTATTGTAATTTTTATTTTATACATACATATATATATATATATATATATATATATATATATATATATATATATATATATATATATATATATATATATATATGATGTAGACCCAAGGTTAAGACAACGGAAAGAAATCACCGAAAACGTATTGGGAGTAAGAAAGATGTTAGAAAAGGTTACAAGATTATGATAAAGAGTAAGCAGAACTTACGTTCCTGTGTTGTAAACCACGTGTGCTACTGCTGATTTTACGGTATTTTGATACTGCATATTGAGATTTTTATCCCAAATCGTAATATAGTACTGAAAGTGTGTATGATGAAGGTAATTTTCGGTTGCACAAAACAAACACACGCACCCCCTACACACACAGACATATATATATATATATGCATATATATATTCATATATATATATTCATACATATATATATATATATATATATATATATATATAGTCATTTACATACAGTACTGTTTCGCTGTAACACAGCCTATCAGTGCGGCTAGACCCCCAACTAGCTCAATCCAGAATTGAAACCCGATCGCCCAGTCAGCAGTCTGTCTTTTCACAATTACGTTATTTTGCTTCATCTAAATAAGGTATGCGAAATTTGAACAATATATATGTATATGTATGTGTGCGTGTGTTTTTGTGTGCGTGTGTGTGTATTAATATATGATTTGGATATTTTTTATTGATATTTTATCACGCGAGTGACTACGCAAAATGTATCAATAGTTCCGATTGATTATTATACCGGTATGTGGAAGGAACTGTTCCGAATATTTGGTTGGCAATAAGACAAAATACAGAAAACCATATTTATATTGGTGAAACAATTTTAGTCACGTTACTTTTGCAATTCGCTGACTCTCGGATTTGAACAACATACATTCTAATTGTATATGTAAATGTATTTTTCAGTTCTGTAGCTATATGAAATTTAGACAGACGTAAGCCATGCACTTCACTTTATATACTGTGCCGATTTATTTATAATAGTTATAAGCTATACAAACGGAAGAGAAATGTGTCTAGAATTCATTCGTATTATAATATTGTTCCCGTGGACGATGTTCTTTTTTGTCGAGGTGTGTGGAGGTCGTGATATGAAATCACAAGATGTAATATAGTGGCTTACAACTAGCACAGTCGACCGACAGACAACGAATTAATGACGTTAACACACTAAATTCACACATTATGGGTTCTACTTACTGGTGTCATAAACTGGCTTGGTCGTTCAGTCACAAGATCTGCGATTTTATTAAGAACCGCGTGTGTGCGCATACAACTTAATCATTACTCGCGATATTTAAAGAAAGTAACATCTGCATTACGCACACATACACATGCACACACACACGCGCGTGCACACACGCACACGTGCACACACACACACACACACACACACACATATATATATATATATATATATATATATATATCTATTTTTAAGAGAGAATTAGACCTGGACTCTAAAGAGCAGATTTTATTTTAATGTACTTGTAAATGTATTAATACTATTAAAAAATATGCTCATCGGATTTTGTTTGTTTTCTTTTTCAAATTGATTTTTAATTAAAAATTGTGAAATGTTTTACTCAATATATATATATATATATATTCATTAACTTCGAAAATTTATAAAACGTTCACTACTTCTTGGAACGCTTAAAATAAAAATTATCCTAATTTCCCCATTATTATTATTATTATTATTAGTAGTAGTAGTAGTAGTAGTAGTAGTAGTAGTAGTAGTTGTATTATTATTATTATTATATTTGTTATAATTGCTAATATTATTATCATTACTATTATCATTTTTATTTACTCACTAGCAGTAGTCACACAAGCCATCATCAAACATTGGTCTTTGAGAACAACTTGTCGTGTACGCTGGAGTCTCCGTTACAATAAGTCTCCACAGATTTTCCATAAACTTGATTTTTTCGACAAACTTTGCAAATAATTTGCGTTATCGCAAAAACCGCTTACCATTGATTTTTCGTTGGCAGCGACTAATGGACTTCGTATGAATTTTGGTGGCAATAAACCTCCCCAAGGTCTCAGTCCTCTTTGCACTCAACCAGCGGATGTCTTATTAGTGCTTTCTCTCCTCGGTCTTTCCATCCTCCCTGACCCTCATTTATTTTGAAAAAGGGGGGAGTGGCATCTTACAGTTATACAGTTGATCTCACGTGATGTTCCCTTGCCTTTTACATCTGTAATCGGTTCTGTGTATCCATTTTGTGTTTGTAGTTCATGTGTGGTGTTAATCTCCACATTCAAGAGTTTTCCTTCATATTTCTGCAGTTTTCATTATTGCTATCTGTTGTATCTTCTCGGTCATCCCTCTGATTCCAATCTCTCCTACTATCAGTGGTGTTATCGATCCTACTATCAGTTGTGTTATCTTGACTTTCTTCATTTTCCAGATCTCTTTGAGTTCTCTAGCCAGTTCCGTGTATTTGCTTTGCTTATCCGTCCGCTACATCTTCACTTTGTAGTCTGCTGGACTGTAAAATCTAAAACTTGGCATGGTTTCTCCTTTTTTATCTATTATAAACTCTGGGCTTCTTTCTTGGATTGGTTTATACGTTTGTACATCCATGTCGAATAATATCTTGTGATATTCATTTTTCAGTACTGCTACTGGTTTGTGTTTGTACCATTTGCATGGCTGTTCAAGATGCAACCCTCTGCATAAATGCAATCCTCTGCATAATAAATAAAATCCTCTGTCTCAGTTGATCGACTTTATTTTTATATTCTTTTGGGGTAAGTTTTATGCATTCACTCATCATGTGGTTTATTGTTTCTTCCCTTTCTCCGCAGAGATTGCATTTGCTCTTTTCTTGTGTTTAGCGGATCCTATGGTATGTTATAATCGCGTTATCTTGTGCCGCTGATATTAGAAATTGAGTTTTCCTGTTTAGTTTTCCTTTTTGTAGCGATTTCCAAGTGTTTACGTGAGTCTCATCTTTTGCCATCTTTATAAATCGTCCGTGTAGGTATTTCTTTTCCTATTTGTCTTTCCTCGCCTACTTCCTCGTCGCCTTTTCTGTTTTCTTTGTTTCTTCCGCGTCTCTTATTGCAGTAATTACTCTTTCGGTGTTCTACATTTTTATTTTTGTAATATTTTTTTTATGTTATTCAGACAACCTTCCATAGAAACCAGCGCTCTTCCTGTCCCTCCTCCTCCTATTATTATTATTATTATTATTATTATTATTATTATTATTATTATTAATATTATTATTATTATTATTATTATTATTATTATTATTATTATTATTATTAATTTTGCTTGTACTCACTCGGAGTTTCACGCAAGCTATCACCAAAGATTTTTTTTTCTTTGAGAACAACCTGTGGCATTCCCTAGAGTCTGAATGTTTAAAAATCCCCCCAGATTTCGAGTAGTCTTTACCTCTTTCGATAGTATTTGCGAATCATTTTTTATTTAAATTATATCAGCAGCTGTTTACAATGGATGTCTACCAGACACAGACCATTGTTCTACACTGGAAATTGTGTGGCAAAAAGCCACCCCAATTTCTCAGCCCTTCGAGCTCTCATTATTTATATATTAATACGATAGCGTATCTGTTATTTTCCATGTCACGCTTACGTCCGGGTCGTTTAATTGTGATGTACTTCCATTTCTTTTCATAAATAATCGTACCAAGACTTTTTCTTAAGATTTAGATTCGGTTTCGATTATAGCTGATGCCACTCCAGTAATCTATTTTTTTTTTTTAAATAAATAATTTTATCAGGAATTCTTCATAAGTTTTGGTGTCGGTTTTTATTAGGGCTGAATTCAAGCTAATGCACCCACGTCGTATGGATATATTTATTTTAATTTTGAAATCGCAACTTTATGATACATTAGAATCGATAGAATAAGTACTCTATAATAATATATGCGAAATCTGCAAGAATCATAATACTATATTGAAGCATATTTTACGACCGGGTGTTGCCGGGCGTTCGTGCTAGCTTAGATAAATATGTTTGCAACTTGAACAAAAAGCTACAATAATATCAGAGCGTCTTTATTTACACTGAACATATACAGAATGCCAGCATCAATATTTTACATATAAATTAGTCCCCTGTGAAATTTCCACGGGTCCCGCTTGTTGCTTCTTCTTGTTCTTGTTCTTCTTATTCTTATTCTTATTATTATATGTATATATACGAATTTATTCATATCGAAGGAGCTTGCAGAGGAACTATTGCCAGAACTACAGACCGATTGGATACGGAAAATTTGAATAAAGCTTCACAGACAACATTTATGAACACGTTGTAAGCAATTGTGTTCTCTCTGATGAACAGAAATAAAATCAAGTGCGGATCATGATGCATCGAAATTCAGTTAAAACTTAATAAGTCAGTGTTGAAAGAATGCTAAGATTAAGAAGATGAATTTGATTGTAACCTGTATCGACTACAAGACGGCGAATAACATAGTCTTTCACTCTAAGAAAGAAGCTTTGTTCATGGAATTTACGTTTTGATTTAGGCATAGATAAAGAGTGGGAAAGTTTTTGACAGTGCATTCAGCTAGACGGTGTTTTTCGTAAATGATTGGCGAGGGGGGACCAGAGATTGCAGTTCAGACGAGCACCTGTCATGGAAACGATAAAACAAAGATAGGCTTCAACGTCTCTTCTGTTGAATGGAATAGAAAAGGGCATCACCCACTAAACCACGAAGTCTATTTTGTACTCTGTCAAGAAAGGATAGGCTGTTCTTTGCAGCTCCTGCCCATATATGGCAACAGTATTCCATCCTTGGACGTACTTGGCTTTTATATAGATAGAGAATTGCATCAGTAGTGAGGTATCTTCTGGAGCGGTAGAAGGATCCAACCATCTCTCCAGCGACCTTGGCAACAGACTTGATGTATGTGTTTCATTTCAGATCAGGAGTGAAGGTCAAGCTCAGAAGCTTGTCAAAACATGGGGCTTCTATACGAGAGCAATCCATTTCAATTGATGCCAGATTAGGATCAAAGCGTTGATGATGTAAAGATTGGAGTTTGGTTTTGGATACATTAAAGGTTACCAGCCACGTCTTCCCCCACTGAAACACTCGGTCGAGATCAGAGGAGAGAGAATCAGAGAGAGCTTTGTCATTTCCAGCCTTTGATGTGTTGCCGTAGATGGTCGTGTTATCAGCATAGATGTCAACGAATGATTTAAGTATGTTTTTAGGAAGATCATTGATGTAGATCAGGAAAAGAGTTTGTCTGAGGATGGACCCTTGAGGGACTCCAGCATTACAACTGCAGGAATCTGATTTATGTTCATCAACTACTACTCTTATGAGCCTATCAGAGAGAAATGATTTAATAATAGAGAGAATATTTCCAGTTATACCGTAGCTGGAGTCCTTGTGAAGTAGACCCTTATGCCATAGCTTGTCGAAGGCCTTTGATATGTCAAGAGAAATTGCCCTGGAAAGGAAGCCTTTGTCAAGAGATTCACTAATCCTATGAGATATTACCGGTAGCACATCTGCGGTAGATCTTGCAGAACGGAAACCATATTGCGTGTCACTAAGAAGGTTATTTCTGCTGAGGTGGTTGACTATTTCTCTATTTAATATGCATTCCAGCAACTTACTCATGACACACAGGGGACTTATCAGTCTGTATTGAGAGGGAGATGACTTATCACATGAGTTCTTTAATACAGGGCATACTGATGAAGTTTTCCAGGATGTTGGAAAGCACTTCTCCTTAAGGCAACGTTTAAACAGTTTCGCAAGTATGGGAGCAAGTTCTGCTTGAAGCTTTTTTAACACTATAATTGGGATGCTGTCAAAGCCAGTAGTTTTACTGAAATCAAGGTTATTGATTAGCTTGGCAACCTCGTGCACAGATATGTGTATGTTACCTAGCGTATTCTCTGTTATAAGAGGAAATATGGTGAGTTGATCGCCTTCGTCGCATAGGGTAGAATTAGCTGCAAAGTTCTTGGCAAGTAGTTTGGCCTTGTCTGAAACTGAGGAGATGGCCTCTGGTCCGTTGATAATGGTTGGGATAGAACGCACACTTCTGTTCAGGATCGCATTTGTTATTTGCCAAAACTGGTGGGAACCAAGCCGCTGACCAGCTACTTTGGATTTAACAGACTGGGCATATAGCTCTCTTGAATTTTTTATTACTCTTTTACAGTGGTTGCTGGCGTTCCTGAAAGCAGCTTTAGTCTCAGTGCATCTATTACGTTTGTAGCTATGGAAAATGTGATTTATGTGCGCGATGGCAGCAGGACATTTTGGATCAGATATAAAGGTACGGAAGCTATCCTAGTCAGCCATGGAGTATCGGTATACAGTGCGGTGGAGGGGTACGTCTGGGGACCTCTTACATTTCATTTTTATCTTAACTGATACGACGGAGTGGTCGGAGGATCCTAGAGGAGAAAGAACGGAACATGAACATAGCTCAGGGGAAGTTGAGAGAAAAAGGTCTAGGAGGTTTCCATATTGACCTGTAGTATCGGGCACACGGGTGGGCTCGCGAACAATCTGACTGCGGTCATAAACAATTGCAAAATCAAGTATGTGTGCAGGTGAATTTGAATTTAAGTTAGACCAATGCTGAGTTCGGGAACTGTATGACAGAAAAAGTGAAGAAAATGTGGCCGAGAACAAGATGCACTAAAAGTTATCGCGAGATGTAACAGATGTGATGAATTAGAAATCATGGCAATTGCTTAGAGAGGGAATTATCTCACAATTGCCGAGGATTTTATTTGTGCAAGACAAGAGAAGATACTAAGCACCAGACTGTTCACGAAATTAATTCATTCTGCTGCAGGATGCCCCATTTGTGAAAAGTTTTTTTTTTTTTTTGTGGTCGGTTGAGCACCTTACAGCAGGGTGTTACTGACTGACCCCAAGCGAATATACGCATAATGAATTGTTTCGAATTTACTTGGAGGTTTGCATAACGTCTGATTCATAAGTGTGTAGGGAATTTGTTTGAGGACGTACCTCAAAATGGAAAAACTAACGGTTCGGCAAATTCTGAATGACTACATTTCTCCCGCAATTTCCAGTATGTTCCACCTGCTTTTATAAACTTTGTAAATGACTTGACGTTGTTGCAACAGACGGATGCAATTACTTTCCCCTAGGAACAAAACTGGTCTTTATTAAAAAAAAAAATTAAAAATATTATTATTATTATTATTATTATTATTATATTAATAATAATAATAATAATAATAATAATAATAATAATAATCTTCTTCCTCCTCCTCCTCCTCCTCCTCCTCATCCTCCTCCTCTCCAAGATCCCAGTATCTTTCGCACTCACTTATTGGAATCTTAGTGAATGATCTCTTTGCTCGTTTTTTCAATCCTTCTCAACTCTTTACAACAATTTTTTTATGGTTTTATCTCTGGCTCATGACTTTTATTTACGTGGAACAGTTTTATTTAGGTGGATCACAGCTTACAAGATTCATATGGTTATTATCTCATGATTTTGTTCTACTTCTCTTGCTGTTTTCATGTTTCACGTAAATGGTTGTACTTTCCGTGGTTTAGTTTCTGCATTCAATGATTTCCCTTAAGTGATAATTCATTTTCCTTTTATAATACAAATCTTCTCCTTGTACTCTTTGTCCAGGTTGTTCGAACATTTCCTTGTACTTCCGTGCCTTCGGAGTATTTCTATGAATTATTATTATTATTATTATTATTATTATTATTATTATTATTATTATTATTATTATTCACACAGGTCATCAAAGATCTGAGTGAAAATCTGTGTTGTGTCCTGGAAACCGAGTAATAACACGTCTCCTCAGACGTCCAATATTCTCCACCTCCTTCGATAGCATTTGCAATTTAAATTTGTGCTATCGCAACAACCACTCACCATTGATTTCTCGCTGGTAGCGGCCAATGGTCTCTACTGGAATTTGAGTGCCACTAAGCTTCCCCAAGGTCCCAGTTCTCTTTGCGCTTGTCCAGCGGAGCTCTGATCAACACTCTCTCCTTCTCTTTTAAATGATGTATACATGCGTAGAACATCAAACTAATTGACTAATCATTATGGATTTTAATTATGTGTATATGTTTATATATTTTATGTATTGGATTTACTCTTAAACTATTAAACTGATCATTATGAATTTTAATTTTGCATATTTGTTTATATATTTGTATGTATTTAGATTCCCTACTAAACTAATTAACAAATCATTATGAATCTTAATTACATATATATATATATATATATATATATATATTTATAAATTAAAAATAAAATACTTGTACATTATCCTACCCAATGAATAAGGTACGTGTGCTGTATAGTACTCATATAAAAAACAAATATCTTACCTGCGAAGTGTATAAAACTTATTTAAACCGAAAACCACGTTATATATTTGAGTAGCATGTCTTTAAATGAGAAATAAGGAGCTTTTTCACTATAGCATCCAGATGAAAAAAAATAAACACATTCTTAACCTAGACGCACAGAAAATTTAGCACGACAGAAAATTACTTAAAAGTATCGATTTTTTTTTCATTTTAAATTAGAAATAAAGGTACTAGCTAGGAAATTAGTTACTTCTACAGTGAAGTACTCATATGAAAAACTAAGAAATTCTAATCTGTGACGTACATAAGCTATTGAAATAAAAAATAATGTAATACATTCGAGTAGTATGACATTTATATAAAAACAGTGTCTGGTGCTTTTTCACTATAGCTCTCTGATATAAAAACAAACAAAATCTTACCTTTGACATACAGAAAATATATCACAACAGAAAATGATGTAAATTATTTTATATATGTGTAATACATTACCCGACTTAGGTAAGGAATTTTTTTCCATATACGTGCTGTAAATTTCCTATCCTATGAAAGGTACAATTATTTCAATACATAGGCTGTGCAATACCCGTCCTAGGGTATGTAAAATATTCTTTTGCTATAGATAGCAAATTATACATAAACAGAAAAACTTCCTCTATCCTAAGAATAACAGGTATGTTCAAAATTTTTCTTGGTGCCTTATATGATCCCGGGTAACGCCGGGTTGCCTTGAAAGAATTCACATAAATTTATGCATTGCAATTATCAGTGAAAGAAAGTTTTGATATTCATGGTTAAAAGATAAAAGAGCAAAAATAGGAGGCCAACTGAACGGTTTCGTCCTCACTATTCTAGAGCTGGAGTGACGAATTTATTTTCAGTTTGGAAAGCGAGATAGGCTAAAGTAGGAAAATATGCGTTTAAATTACGTTTCAAATAAAGTGTGCTCGCAGTGGAGTGATACTTAGAAGTTTGAAAGTTATCAGTGTCCATATTCCATGGGAGCGTATCTTAAGGGGTTGCAAGAGTTTCTTTCCCCACTCTGTGTATCCTATAAGAGCACTGCAACTTAGCTCCTATACCATTTTGCTACCCCGAATTCTGTCCTGTAACCTCGACAACTCCCAGATTTTATACCTGCTATACTATCCCCCTATGTTTTGCTTTGGCTTTTCCCTTCACCCTTAATGTTTTGTATTTCATTTATCTTTCTATTTTATTTTACATTTCTCTTCTAATTTGACCTAGCCTATATCCCGCATTTCCTTATATATTTAAACTAGATCCTTTCACCAGCTCTAACGAGAAACATTTGGCTTCCTAACACGTTGGTATAACTCCTTATTTCATACTCAGTTGCAGCATCCATTGAAGTGATATAATGCAACCTTGAAGACTATGCTAAGAGCATACAGCATATATATAACACAACACCAAGTGTAATCGAGCGATTCCGTTTGTACTTTCGTATCTCGTAAAAAAGTTTTAGTATCGTTACGAGGAATGATTACCCCCCTAAACTACTGGGCAGAGCGATAAAAATGCACCCCTTAAGAAAACGACACTACAGTTTCTTTTTAAAACATTTTTGAGGAAATCAATTCAAATAACTTGATTATGTATTAGAACTGAAATCTATTTAGTATAATCGCCTTAATCCTTAATCACCACCTCGATACGAGTCCAGAATTGGAAACATGCCTTTTCCACAAGCATCGGTGAGACCCCGGCGAATACCTGGCAGATGGCAGTGATCTGGCTGGCTTTGGTGTTGTGGGAGGTAATGTTGATCATGTTTTCTACGTATGACCAAACAAAGTCCAACTGGTTCAGGTCGAGGAAAGCAGGCCAGTAATAGTAAGTTACAAAATCGTAGCACTTCTAAAGAAAATCTGAGTCTCCTTGGACGTGGGCCAGCGCCGAGTCCTGCTGCCACACATAGGGTCTTTCAGCGGCCACCTGATTAAACCAAAGCATCACCGCACTCATCATTACACCTATATACATTTTAGTGTTGACTTTCAAGCCGACTTGGAAAATCTGAGGAAGCATGATGTCGCGCTTACACGAAACCACACCTAAGAATATAACCGTCTGCGAAAACTTTGTTTTCATCATCCTAAGCACTCCCTCAAGCCTTGTATTGTTCGGATTTGCATTTTGAGGACGCTGGCAATGCACCGGTTGCGGTAGAGAACCGGAGTTGTACAGCGCATCTCCAATCTCGCTGCGAGAACGTTGTGCTACTTTCACACATGATAGAAGACTCCTATCGCTCCCGGAATTTGTAAACCGATCAACTAGTAGATGTTTGCATAATAAACCGGTTATAATCAAAAGGAAATAGAATCATGTCCTTCCTAGTGCGACAAATTTATTGTTATACATTGTGTAGAATAAATACACTTATATCTCAAAAAGAAAACACAAACCTTTCATATTTACATGATGAAGAATTATTTCAGGTGGGTTGAAGAAAAAATAAGTGGTAGCAACACCATGCTACGTCTAATTTATGAATCAAGGTTCTCCTTCGAGAGAAACTTTGTCAGAAAACGATCCGCTCGTTAAATTCAATAATACGGAGATTCTAAGAAACTTGTAATTTAAATACGCAAATTATGCCCGGTAGAAAGGTGTTATAACAAATATTATTGACCGAATTTAAGTAATTATTTGCGGAGATAATAGGCGTACGGCACACTATGTATTATGTAGAAGGGTACATAGATTAATAAACCCACCTACTGCATAAGTCCAAGGAAAATAGCAGTAATGAGAGAGGAGATAAACTACTTGTCAAAAGACGAGATAATAGAGCCTGGCTAGAGGAAATAAGCAGCACTCTGCTTGTTGGTGGACAAGCCTGATTGGACAGTGAGATTATTACCGACTATCGTAGACTAAATACAATTATTAGACTGCTTTATTTTCTATTCTCAAGAAGGAGTAATATATAGATAAGATAAACTTGGCAAGATATATCACGAAATTAAACATCTTTAAGGCATATTGGGTAATGCCCTTAACAGAGCGAGCAAAGCAAATATCTACATTTTCATCCATAAAGCAGCATATTTATATGGCGAAATGACATTCTGAATGAGACATTCTCAGACAATCTTCCCGAAGGTAATGAACAGATGCCTCACTAAAGTGACAAATATCGATAAATATATGGATTATAATAGTGATATGTTACGACAAGTGGGCAGATTTTTAGAATGACAACTTTAACTATAAATTATCCAAAAGCGAGTTCTGCCGACGCGAGGTTAAATACCTAGGACACGTGGTAGGCTACAAAAGAATTACTCCTATAAAAGCCAACGTTCTAAGAAATATAAAATTACGTAGTGTCGATAAATGTTAGAAGCCAAAGGTAATTTTGGGGCATGTCGCGATACTATAGTACATCCTGAGAAGTTTTGCAAGCCTCGCTTCATCTATAATGTTACTCTTAAAAACAGAGGTTAAATGTGCAGCAGAGTTCCATAAGATATTTAAGAAAATTAAACAAACATTAGTATCAGTATTAAAAGTTTGGAAGTTTAATTAACACTTCAACGGCTAGAATGCGGTTTTCAGTTTATACTCGAGAATGGTCGATCGGTTAGAAAAACTTAATCTAAAATTGAGAAGAAGCATTTGCTTTGTTTGTTTATGTATACGTATTTCATGCAAAAGGCCTCATCACTGTGTATACTAATTATAATCTGTACTCTATCAGAACAGAATCTAAAACATAGAAATTGATTTCGTGGATTCTTTCACTGCTAAAATTTAATTTGGATGTCTAACATGTAAAATACGTGGATTAGTTAATAATGGATACCTCTTGTGAGCATACAAATTAGAATAAAAATAAAATAGACTAATAAAAACTGAGAATAGAACTGGTGAGATAAATTAAGTAAGATTCTTTTTTTATTTTTTTTTCTATTATACGTGGATGGGTGATGTAAAGTCATCACTGGACTATAATGCGGACAATCCTTACCTTTCTTATATAATGACCAGGCAGGCAGTCTGACTCCACCCTAACTCCGAACGCCCATGATAAAAAAGATAACGGAAACCATCCAGAGAGATAATTTGCAATAGTTCTGTCACAATCTCTTTGCTTTGCTGTATGCCATCTACCTTCTCGAAGTAACAAAAAAAAAGAAAAAAAAAAGAAGTGAAACAGTCCAGACGAAATAGTATTGGCGCAAGAAAAATCGAGTGCGGAGAGAAGTGACTTGAGAAATCATTTTATATCTTTGGGTTATGAAAAAAATCCACGGCATAAAACTCTAAATGCCCTGCACTCAAGTCAACTCGCATACGGATGACTGAAATAGTTCCCTGTAATGCATAAAACTACAAAAACTTTTGACCAATGGTTGGATTTCGAACGGATTTTCACACACACACACACACACACACACACACACACACATATATATATATATATATTTATATATACATACATATATGTGTGTGTGTGTGATTACTTCATTTAATCACATAATACGGAGATATAATTTTATCCATAAATTTTCAGTATTTACTTAAACACTCCTCAATGCATAGGTAGAGCTAGGTAATAAGTTATGAAAAATACATATGGCAAATAAGCAATGCAGGATTTTCTGCGTTTCATTCTCGTGAAAATTCGCTTAGAAGACTGAGGAATTTCACGAGAATGAAACGCGGAATATTCTGTGTAGCTTATTTCCATATATATTGTCATAACTTACTCTCTTTCTCTCTCTCTCGCTCTCTCTTTATATATATATATATATATATATATATATATATATATATATATGTGCGTGTGTGTGCGTGTGTGTATATATATATATATATATATATATATATATACTGCATGATTACGTTGACACGCCGTTTCTCGCCAGGTCCCCGAAGTTAAGCAACGTTGAGCCTAGCTAGTACCAGATGGAGGAATTCTAGGCGCTGTATGTGCACTCCGCTCATCTCGGAAGTTTCCAGTCATCCTGTACCTCAACTTGCCACTGGTATGCAACAATGTTGACTTATGAGATGCTTGGTTGGCTACTGCGCAACTCTTGCCACACGAATTTCACACGCAGGCACCCTTACAGTGGATATCCATAGTCTCTCAAGGCTTAACGAAGACACACAAACACACACACACATACACACACCTATATATATATATATATATATATATATATATATGTATATATATATATATATATATGGGGGTGCGTGTGTGTGTGTGTGTGTGTGTGTGTGTGTGTGTGTGCGTGTGTATGCCGAGGCGACATGAAATCTCCAGCATCATAAATTCGAATTAACAACCAAATTTAAGCGGAAACGAAGCCCAGGAAATTCAAGCCTATAACTGCAAATTTGTTTGTCGCTCCACCTCAAGGAACTATTCGCTGAAGATGATGCGGACAGAGACAATGCTTATCTCGCTGAAAGAAAAAATTGTATGAAAGTTCGGACTTCGGTTGGGCTGTACAAAGAGTTCTTTGAATTTTCGGGATAAGACACATTACTTCTGCTTAGTATGTTTTTTTTTGGTTTTTTTCTGAAGAACTGCTTGTGTCAACCAACTAAGTGTTTTATATATTCTCTCATCCAAGTTGGACAGCCATATTAATTTTACAATGACATTCTTGTTAAAACTCTCGTTTGATTTCTGGAATCAAGCAGTTATCTCTCATAATATCTAAACGACATGTTTTTCTTATGTAATAACACTCGTAGTCCCATTGAGTATTGTATGAAAATTAAGTGGGGATACAGACCTATAGTCTAATGATAAATTCTTATGTATAAAGCGCGTTGTTAATGATTCTTTTAATTGTTGAGAAACTCTAATCAAAACAAGATAACTATCCCTCGCCTTCCGTGGCCGAAGGTGACAAGATCAAAGTGTAGTATCCGGTCCGGCAGATACTGCAAGCAAAGACCATATGGGGGGGGACCCCACATATAAGACCTTAGTCAATGTAGGGGCAAATCTTCGTACCAATTGTCACTATCCAGCTCCCCTACTCTAGTTGGTCCCCATTTTCCCTTTACTCCTCGCATTAAAATTCGGCCTTGTGCTTAATTTGCTCGGTGGAGGAGCAAATAAATACCACCCCCACATATAAGACCTTGGTCAATGTAGGGGCCACCCTTTATACCAATTGTCACTATCAAGGTCCCCGACTCCCCGGGGAATTGGTCCCCAGTTCCACTTCACTCCTCACATTAAAAATCGGCCTTGTGCCTAATTTGCTCTGTAACTAAGGATTCGTACATTCGCTATCGACACCTCAATTTATATCTCATTTTTTTATTATTAATGTCATTCCATCACATGCGAGATTCTACACAAGAAACTCCACTCGTACACAAGTTTGTTTCGCCTAATAACAATATCTATATTTATTTTACTATGCCATAAATTATTTGCATGTATGTATATATGTGTGTATATATATATATATACATATACATGTGTGTGCGTGTCTATGTGTGTGAGTGTGCGCGTGTTTATGTGTATGAGTGTGTGCGTGTGTGCGTGTATATGTGTGTGTATCTTAGAAATATATGTTCGTATATTTCTGACAGTTTTGACGTATAGTGTTAAGAAGAAGCGAGAAAACAAATTAAAATTCAGACAGCTCCACCGTCTGAAACAAATTATCGGTGAAATTATGTAATTGAAATAAATTATTTTCGGTTTCTTGATTTTAGGTTATCAGAAATGATTATGATATTAAGTTGGTGCAAAAACAATATAATTTTCTCACATATGTTACTTTTATATATGATTTCTGAATTAATTCATTGATATATATATATATATATATATATATATATATAAATATATATATATATAGAGAGAGAGAGAGAGATAGAGAGAGAGAGCGAGAGGGAGAGAGAGACATGTTGTATATCATTTGAAAGCGCCTTTTTCGCTCTATCGAATCATATTGTTCGTTACCGTTCAATGTTTCTTCATTAATTTTTTGCAGCCTTTTTAGAGAATAGGCACAATTATAATCCGCACGATTATCTTGTTCTTGTTCAAACTAGACCGAAAAGCTGCCGATATAGCTCGTGATATCAACGATGAGTTTGGCCCAAGAACCACTAACGAACGTGTGGCACAACGGTGGTTCAAGAAATTTCGCAATAGTGACGAGAGCTTACAAGATGAAGACAGTCGCGACCGGGCGACTGCGGTTGATAACTAACATTTGAAAGCATTAATTGAAGCCTATTCTCGAAAAACAACACGAGAATGTGCTGTGAAACTCAAGGTCGACCAGTCAACAGTTGTCTGCTGTTTAACGCAAATAGGGAAGTAAAAAAAGTTGTATAAATGGGTGTCGCATGAATTGAATGATAATAAAAAAAATCGTTTTTTTAATGTCTTTTTACGTTAATTCTACGCAACAAAAAACGATCAATTTCTCGAGCGGATTCTGATGTGTGATGAGAAGTGTATCCTCTACGACAACCGGTGACGTTCGGAACAGTGGTTGGATGTCAAAGAAGCTCCACCGCATTTCCCAAAGCTGAATTTGTACCAAAAAAACGGTTACGGTGAGAGTTTGGTGATCTGCGGCCGGCCTCATCCATCACATCTTCTTGAATACGGGCGAAACGATTACAGCATAAAAGTGCTGCAGAAGAAGCTGAAATGTACATCCCCGAGAGTTGTCAATATAAAGGACCAATTCTCTTTCATGGCAACGCTCGCCTGTATGTTGCTCAGCTGACCCTGCAGAAGCTAACCGAATTGGGATACGAGCCTCTGCCTCATCTGCCATATTCACAGGACACCTCGCCCACCGATTATCACTTTTTCAAGCATCTCGATAACTTCTTGCGTGAAAAACTTCACTAGCCGATATGATGCTGAATCGAGCGTCAATGACTTCATCGCTTCCAGAAATCTTGATTTCTGTGATAATAGGATACATAAACTTAATTCTCGTTGGCAAAAATGTGTCGCTTCTAATAGTTCTTATTTCGATTAATAGTTTATTATGAAAGGAGTCATGATCTTTTGAAGTAGAACGTCAAAAAACGACATTATTTTTGCACCACCCTAATTATAATTTACATGTGGTTTTATATGAATATAGTGCAAACACTTGCATAATATGTTGTTTTTTTTGGAATCGCGCAAAGAAAATTGAAATTATTAAAAATTAATCGGATGATTGTTGAATTGATGTAGTCTACATTATATATTATCACACTTTTACTTCATGTATGTAGATTCTTCTCTTTGGTGAAATTGTCTCCATTATATTTTGGGTGGGAATAAATAAACATACTGAAGTGTTTTTATCAAGTCTTGTTCCGCTTGCAACGAACGTTTTATTGAAACTCCCTATCGTAATCTTCCTTTCATTTTCTCTTTTTCTTTCACACCCAGCCCCAGCCCCAGCCCCAGCCACAGCCACAACCACACACACACACACACACACACACACACACACACATATATATATATATATATATATATATATATAAATGCGTTGGTTTGATATGTCTATCTTCTGCAGGTCAATGTTTTTTTCAAGTGGATCTCAACAAAAGACAGAAAAAAAATCTTCCAAACTTTGGTTTTATTTATTAATCTTTGAAGTATTTATATATATTTATAATGTGTCGTGAAGCATGTATGAAACAATTTGTCTGATTTTCTATTTGAAAATAACTTTTATCATTGTTAAGTGCCCAAAGTGAATCATGAAGCCAACTGCCTTCTTAAAAATATATCTTGTTGAGGCAATCATAGTCATCATGAGTATCTTAGTCGTCATCACCATCTTCATCATCATCATTTTCGTCGTCCTAGTTATCATCATCCTCATCGTCCCCTTTCCTCGGTGTTGTCGTATTCATTGTTGTCATCGTCGTCGTCGTCTTAATCATTATCGTCATCCTCATCATCATTGTCGACGCCATCACC
The DNA here is from genome assembly GCF_053919585.1 of Euprymna scolopes. Taxonomy (NCBI): domain Eukaryota; kingdom Metazoa; phylum Mollusca; class Cephalopoda; order Sepiida; family Sepiolidae; genus Euprymna; species Euprymna scolopes. Next base: position 95,026,388 of record NC_136486.1, on the reverse strand, counting down.
ACAATTGTCATAATCGTTCTCGTAGTCATCATTGTAATCGTTACAATTGTCGTCACCATTATCTTCATCAATTTTGTCATCGTTGGTTTCCTTATTATCGACAACACAATAAATATATTATCCACACGCATTTTATATAGACTCTATCCCTCTCGCTTCCGTCACATCAACTCTTTTGTTTGTTAATCAATTTAAAAGATGAGTGATTCACATGCATTCACAGCGAACGAGATATGAAACAATTACTAAGTTCAACATTTGGTTCGCCTCCGCATTTAGACCCCCAAATCCCCAGAGGACGTCGAATCCAGGTGAAAATGAACAAACAGCGATATTAGACCATAACATATATAAATTGCAATTCCGTACAATGCGAAAACAATGAATAGGTCTATCATTTATTCCCTACCCAATTTAGTCAAAAAAGTTCCCAAGATCTTAACATATCTAAATTTAAGTTCAACACCATGCAAAACTGCTAAATAGACATACACAGGAAATTTTCGACAAATATGGTAAAATATCCCAATAATTGAGTCTTTTCATTAGCCCTAAAAGAGTTCGTGTGGTACACCCGAGAGTTATTGCAAAGTACAGACAAATACAATTATATAGAAATCAGTTAGAAATCAGTTAGTTACAATTTTTCAGATATTTTATAAATAAATCCAAGGCGTCATTTTTTTAAAGGCACAAAAGTGTCAATTTTAGCCATTTTAAACCGAAAGGCACCCCTAGGGGGGCAATCGAAGTTTTCCCGGAAAATCCGTTCTGTTAATTTTTATTCATATCATGTTTTATGTTTGTGCAAAATTTCAAAAAATTCCAAGGCATAGTTAATTAGAGAAAAGTGCGGACAAACAAACAGATGAAAGGACAAACGGACAAGGATGAATTTACAGGTCCATCCTCCTTTTTAAGGGAACCAATTAAACTTAATATAAAATATAAACTTTGAATAATAAATATAAGCAATGAGCGAATATCATTACATCATTATTATTTAACCTACAGAGTAACAAAGGGGGGGACAATATATTTACTACATTTATTCCACTTCACTTTACTCTATTTAATTATTTCCTGATAACTTGTTTACAAATTTGACCACCCTTATTTATCTATCCACTTTGTAAATTGAATATGTCTTCTGACCCGTTATCTAGGGGCCTCACTTTGTTTGATCGGTCCATATCGTCACGGTCTCACCATATTATATTATCCTTCTAATTAATCAATTCCCTTATTCCTCATAATACCATATTTTTCTCGAGTTCCCAGTATCTATTAAATTGACATTTATCAGCTCAACCTTCTCATATACGCTGCATGCTCCTCGTCTATCACTGCTCTATATAGTATCTACGTTAATATCTACCAATTATACACTTAGCTAGGTGTTGCATCGAACAGTTTTTAAACTAGCCTTCTGCTCCTCTTCTGATTAGAAGCGTAAGACTTGTGTACTTTTCATAAAATGTTTATGTTCCTCTATACAGTGCAAAGCAAACGTACGAAATGTGTACATATAGAATGAGGAAAAAAAGTATTAGGATGTCTGCATGTTACATTTGCTGGACATCACAATTTTTTCTGTATTTGATTTGAAAAATGTGAATAATAATATATTTAGCAAATAAAAATGATCAACTTACATATGCATAATTGCATTCATTGTAATTAAACTCATTTTTAACATCGGGACGCAAAGAGCAATAAGGTTAATTGTGTTTTAATGTTCGTTTACAGCATTAAAGATGATAGTATTTCTGAAACAATAAAATGGAATCACGTGGAAAGTCATTTACCTAATAAAAATAAATTATTTTTTGCTTGCGTTTTTCAAGAAACTTTATTCACGTTTGAAGTTTTTTTGAGAAAATGTTTCTTTAAATACAGTGTCATAGATTACCTTTTCAAGTGAATTATGGTTAATTCTCGTAGATTCAACATTTCATAAAGGATCAATGGTTTTCAATCCGATCTAAGTAAAGGTTTCGAAATCATTTGATTATATTGGTTAAATGAAATAAATAACCAAGATCATTATTTTACTAAAATATTAGTTTGAATATGAATGAGAATGTAATTTTTTCTATATATGACATGGCCATTCTTGTCCGGTTGAGCACAGGAAACCATTATGTGTCCAATTTTAGTCTAAATATTTGAAATCTTACATAATGTGTATTCATACGTAGAGCAAGTTATGAACAGTACATAGGGCCCAAGCAAAGTCGGGCTGAACTGTTAGAGTACACACCCACACACACCCACACACACACACACACACACACACAAATATATATATATATATTTATATATATCGAACGTAAGTTTTATCAGCTAGTAGCTCTCAAGCATTTCCACCTGCGCTTACAACGGATAAATTAACAAACCTTTTTTAATCAACAGGTTGTTACGTATAAATTTCAATATTCGCCTGCGTGGCACTTTCCGCATCCGGATGATTTCCGAGGTATTGATGTCCTATAGCGTCGACGTCCTTTGAGTTCTCTTGTGTATGTAATCAGTGACCTATCTTCATAAAGCCCACTCATTTTTTAGCAATAATTTTCATTATTGGAATCATATCGACAAGCACCCAAAGTTACCACTATTCAATGTTGACATCTTAGCAGCTATTTTACAGGCGTAAAACGAAAATATTTTTTCAGAGGGCTAAATTATTCCATAATGTGTTAACGAATCTTGCTTTCCTGATTGCTGGAAACTGCTTCTGTTGTAGCAGTTTACAAGAATTCTTGCGAAAGAACTGACCCATTAAATTATCGCCCGATTAGCCTCCTCATTATATTCTCCAAAATATTTGAGTCCATTATTATTAAGCTTAAGTCTACCACTTTGTAGTTGCTAAACTTCTGTCCGACCAAAATATGGATTTAGGAAGCCCCTTCTACGGTAGATATATCTAAGGTTTTTGACAGAGTATGGCACAAGTGTCTTCTCATGATGATATAGTATTACTGGACAAATACTAAACTTAATTAAAACTTTCTTAAGAGAAGAATTCAGATTGTTCTCCATGGGCATACATCAAAACAATACGATATAAATGCTGGTGAAACTCAAGGTTGATCCTTGAATCTTAATTATTCCTGACATTCATATATGATATCCCTGATAAAATTGTCTCTGAGATGGGGTTATTTGTTGATGACACCTGGATCTACAGCAGACACAAGGGAAATATAAATGGACACATATCTAAGGCAATGGCGGGCACCCTAGGGAAAACAATGTATATGTAGAATGGGGATAAAACATGGGTTGTAACATTCAATGCTGCCAAGACTAAGATCGTTTTCTTCAATAAGTACTAGAAACCTTCTAAATCACCAATAAGGTTGACATGATGCATTACCTGAAAGTACTTCGTTCAAACTACTCGGCTTAACGTTAACAGGGAACATGAGGTTGAACAGATACATTGAGAGCACTGCCGCGGCTGCTGTAGGAATGGTGGGCTCACTGTATCGTCTTAGGAAGTTGGTTACGCCTGAAAGTATCCTGTAACTCGACAAGGCCACCATCCGCCCATGCATGGAGTATGTTTGTTATATTTGGGCAGCTGCATCTGCTACTAGTTTCTCACTCCTGGGCAGAGGTCAAAAGAGAGGCGTCAACCTGATAGGTCTCCACATATGAGCTAGGCTTCAGTCATGGTTCCACCAATGAAATATTGCAACCCGTTTGCCTGATCTACAAGTAAATTAATGGGATATGCTCCGAGGAGCTATAAGCTCTTGTGCCACCCCGACATAAATACCCCCGACAAAGCCGACAAGCAGCAAAGTCCCACCTCTACACAGAAGAGATCCCTAAATGTGGAATCATCTTCAAAGTCCCTGCTTCCCCAACTGTACTGCCACGCCGAAGTTCAAATGTAATTTGAACAGATATCTTGCTGTTAAACTCCCTACATTGTATCTCTGCAATCATGTCCCATATAGTAGCCATCATCAAAGTGGTACCGTGCATTGTTTAGAGTAAAAATTCAATAATAAAATATATATAATGTTTAAAGATTGTAAACCAAAATATTCGTTGCAAAGAGAGAAATGATTACAACTTAGTGCCACTTTTTAACTCTGCACTTGTAATTATTTTTTAAACGTTAGTTAATTACGACATTTGAGTTATATGTGTATACGTTCCATCCGATTTCTTTCTTCTACTACATTTCACAGACACAGAACCATTTATATATATATATATATATACATATATATATATATATATATATATATATATATATATATTGGTATATTATGAGCATACTGGGAAGTGATACAGGATATACCATTGGCATATTAAGCTAGGCTTTGTGTAGACAAATCGAGCTTAGGTATTCGGACCATGTAAAAAAACCCAGCTGCTAATTGGCGAAATGGTTAAAACCTTTGACTCTCTGGTTTCGATCCTAGCTTAAGGTAGTTGCCCGTCTAGCCGCAATGATGAGCTGTTATATAGCGAAACAGTACTGTATGTGGATGATTATGTATATATGTGTGTGTGTATCTATGTATGTATGTGTATGTATTTGTGTACGTGCACATGTGTATGTATACGTGTGTATGTACATTTGTATTTGTATATGTGTTTTGTCTGTATAATATTTATGTATATGATCATATATGCACACACACGCACACACACACACATATATATATATATGGATGTATATATATATATATATATATATATATATATGCATATATGTGTTTTTGTGTATGTAATTTTGTGAAAAAAGTCTTCGCACTTTGCGTTGAAATTCTATACGAGGAGCAACACGTACTTTTTTTTTTTGTCTACATGTTTTTTTGCAGATTGGTTGAGATATTTAAATTAATTAATTCCCAGAAATATATTTTCGGTGAAAAAAAAATAGGTGTGAATTATGAAAACTTCTCCCTCAAAATTCTCGGCTGGTTCCACTTAACAGTTTCGCGTAAATATGAAAGGCTGGCTTTAATTATACGTCGTCACCGAACTTATAAACTTAATATTCAAAAGAAAAAAGGTCAGCGTCCGTAAAATCCGGCTGAGTTGATTTTCTCCGGCGTCTAGCGGCACTTTAGGCATCCGGATGATTTCCGAGGTATTGATGTCCTATATGCGTCGACGTCCTTTGAGGTCCCTTGTGTATGTAATCAGTGACCTATCCTCACAAAGCCCACTCATTTTTTAGCAATAATTTTCCTTATTGGAACCATGTCTTTTACTTAAATCCTAACACTTTCCTGTATTAAGATATATCAATAATGTGGGAGTGTAAAATTATAAGAGTCACGTTTCCAGCGAGTTTTAATCAGCGGGGCGCACTCCAAATCTTCTCAATAACTATAAACTTGAGATTTTTCTTGCTCTCGATGATATTAAAACTCTTTTCTATTGGTATTTATTGGTTTCCCCGCGAAAGTAAAATATGACACAATATCGTTTTTAATGCAGTGGAAAAACCAGCACCCCCTAAAGGATTACTGTGGAAGTAGGTAATAATTAAAATTACCCTAGTATTGAATGGTTTCCCTCCTATTGACTAAGGACAAATGAACTTAAATTTAGCACCCGAACAGATACTACACTAAGATCTTAACGTGAAGGACATACACTTTCTCTATTGGTACGTATTTGCTTTCCCCCGTAAGTAAATAGGACAAAAAGTCGGTTTTAACGTAGCGGAAAACCAGCTGTCCCAAAAAGCGCTTGCTGGCAACGTAACGTTACGTAGCATCACACTTAAATTTAGTAATTCACAAAAAAACATAACTATAAATAAATAAATATTCAGGTCGGCATTTTTTTAGTTTTTATTATCGTTAATTTCCCGTTTCCACGCGACTTAAAAGTGTGTTGCCATCGTTCATATTGTTCGGATTAAACTTTACTTTACATTTTGGAGTCGACATTACACGTCGATTTTCTTCGACGTCGACTTTCATTTTCCTTTATGTTAAGGAAAAAGGCAAAACTAAAAATTGCCTTAGTATAAAAAAGGGTTTCCTCTCAATTGACTGAGTACAATTTAACTTGTGTGTAGTATCAGAACAGATACTTCATTTTTATCTTAACCCGAAAGCCAGATACTTGTCTACTTAAAAATAATTATAAAAGACTGTTTGATATACTCAGTTATTGATATGCGAGCAACCACATGAAGGAAAATTAATTGCATATCACTTGTAAAACGTTCGCTAATTTATTAAATAGTGCGAACCTAAATACTGTTTAAGTAATTAGCAATCGTTTTACAAATGTTATGCAAATAAGTTTACCTTCAAAAATAAATAAATCTACCAATAATTCCCACAGAAACTCTCGTACAAAGTCCTGAAGATGTGTAAATGAGTACACGAAAAGTTAAAAGTTTTCAAAAGTTGTAGAAGAAAATGCTTGGACTATACATCCATACCTTCGACGTATATACAAAAAATAATATGAAGAATTGAAAAAATAAAAAAAAGCTATTACATAACAGAAGCTTTCTCTAGTATTTAACAATGTCTATTTAATGTCTGATGAGAGTTAGTGAACTCGAAACACGCGTGTACGTACATTACTGTTTTAAAAATAATAAATAAATAAAAATGTTATATATATGTTCAAACAAATTATCGGCGACTTTCTAAATAAATACGAGCTTCGAAGCGAGGCCAATATTAACCGTATTCATCGTTTGAAAAAAAAACAACAACAAATGTAAATTTATAAGCGATAAAAATGCACAGTGGAGTCATCTAGGGTTCATGGCCTAACGGTTAAGCTACCGGACTGTGTTAAACACAGTCTGGAGTTCGATCCCTAAAAACAGTCGAGCTACGCTGATAAGAGTTAGTGAACTCGAAACACGCGTGTACGTAGATTACTGTTTTAAAAATAATAAATAAATAAATAAAATTGTTATATATATACGTCCAAACAAATTATGGGCGACTTTCTAAATAAATAGTTTGAGGCGAAGCCAATATCAACCGTATTCATCGTTTAATAACAAAAACAACAAAAACACCAACAGCATATATATATATATATATATATATATATATATATATATATATATATATATATATATATATATATAATTTATTTATACAATCAAACGGCTACATATATGCATACATATTTCTGTAATTCCCCGTTTCAGAGAAATCAAGTAATCATGCCAAGGATACCAGAAACGATATCCTTGGCCTCATGACGTGATTTCTCTAAAACGGAAATTTACAGAAAGATATATGCACATATAGAGCCGTTTTTTTTTGTATAAATTAATTTATTATGTTCTGTTAAAGCATTGAGGATTTTTGGAGAAACATGTTGTTTTAGTGGAAACGAAATCCGACTATCAGTTTATATATATATATATATATATATATATATATATATATATATATATATATATATATTTATATATATATATATATATTTATATATATATTTATTTATATATATATATATATACTAGCATTTCAGCCCGGCGTTTCCCGGGTATTTGGAGGTGTATGTTCAGCAAAAAATAAAACAGCGGTCAATTATTTTTTTTAAGTTGACCCCTATTAAACCTCTTAACATTTATTGTATTGGGCTCAAATCAAGTTAGTAAGTTAGACCCATGTCCAAGGAACCTATATCTAAAATTTTAAGTGTTAGACCAAAAATTGTCGGAAGAGTTTGGTGGAGTTCTCAAAAGTCAAATCGTTGAACTTTGACCCCTTAATCGCCAAATTTCTCGTCGAAATCCGGTCACATCGATTTTCTCAAATCTCAGTACCCTGTATATAAAATTTTAAGTCTGTAGACTTATAGTTGACAGAGTTATTGCGTATGGACACTTTCACTTTTATAGATATACTAGGATGGGGGCCAAGCGTTGCCCGGGTATTTGGAGGTGTATGCTGAGCCAAAAAAAAAAAAAAAAAAAAAAGAAAAAGCGGTCAATTTTTTTTTAACTTTGACCCATATTATAACACCTAAAAGTTTATTGTTTTGGGCTCAAATCGAGTTATTAAGTTAGATCCATGTTCCACGAATCTATATCTAAAATTTCAAGGGTGTAGACTCAAATTGTTGGAGAAGTTTGGTAGAGTTATCAAAGGTCAAATCGTTGAACTTCGACCCCTTAATCGCACAATTTCTGGCCAAAAACCAATCACATCGATTTTCCCAAATCTCAGTACCCTGTATATCAAATTTCGAGTCTGTAGACTACGAATTGACAGAGTTATTGCGTAGTGAAATGTACACATACACACACACACGCACACACAGAGACACACAGACACTTTCACACACGCGTATATATATATGTGCGTGTGTGTGTATGTGTACGTGTGTGTATGTATATATATATATATATATATATATATATATATATATATATATATATATATGCGTGTGTGTGTGTTCTTGTAAGCGATACTATTTGAATGAATTCAATTATTTATACGAAAGTGCATTTTTCCCTAAATGCATGTTCGGAATAATTTTCCCTTGGACCAATTTGGTACCTCCAAATTGGGAGCGGAGTGTGTATTTTTTTTTTAAATAGAATTATCCACTAATGCGTGTTTCGAAGTCTACAACTCATCAGCGCTGCGCAATCTAGCAAGACTCGAAATCGACACCCCATGATGAGAAGCCGAAACCTCTTTCACTGTGCTATCTCACACGACTTCTGAATATGTCGCGTTTTCTACTTTGACCAACTTGGTACCCCCAGCCACTCTGATCAATCATAGACGATAAAACACGTGTCAGTCAATAATATTTTAAAAACAATATATATATATATATATATATATATATATATATATATATATATATATATATACCGCTCACTCTTTGGGGATACTAAATTGGTCAAAGGGAAAATTATTCCCAACTCGCATTTACGTAAAAATGCACTTTCGTTTAAATTATTGAATTCATTCAAAGAGTATCGCTAACAAAAATAAATAAAGCCTAGTGGAAAAGGTTTAGGTTTCTTATCATGGGGTACCGATTTCGAATCTCGCTAGATTCAGCAACTCTGATTAGTCGTAGGCGACGAAACAGGTGTCAGTTGATAATTATGTTTTAATAACAATATATATATATATATATATATATATATATATATATATATATATATATATATATATATATATATATATATATATATATGTACACTCATGAGCAAAAAAAAAAAAAAATGAAAAAAATGGGCCAAGAGTGAAACAAGGAAGAAATGTATTTTTTCCATTAATTTTTTGTCAATTTTAACTGAAAATTGCTATTTTGTAAATCATTATTATTAGAGCATATAATAATAACCACTTATTATTATATGCTCTAATAATAATGATTTACAAAATAGCAATTTAATAGAAGTTAATTTAAAAATGGTAAGACCGCATCTTGGCAAGGAAATAAAAAAAACGAATTGCAGGATTAAGACAGTCCAAAATGACTTACAAGCAGATTTTTGATATTTTAAGAAAAGAAAATGTTAAAACATCTCTTTCTATAGTGAAGCGTATTGGTGAAATGTTCGAATTCGGGCGCTTGGTAAAAGGAGAATCTGAATCTGGTCGCCCTAAAGCATCAACTCTTAAGGACGACCCCAGGCTCAATATTAACTAATTAAGGATCGAAAGAAAACTTATGTTGACCATAGCAAAACAGGGACTGAAAATTCTCTTTGTCTAGAAAATGTCTAGAGGAAAGAAAAAAGGGGCTTTTCCTCTCAAAGGTGTACAAAGAACCCACTTTTATCTAATAAGAACATCAATGATTGAAAGATATTTTTTCTCAGGTTATGGCAAGATAGATACAGACAAGTTCTGGAATGTTTTCTGGTTAGAGGATTCAAGATTTTGTCTTGTTAGTGATGTTCCCGATGCTCCTGAATGGTGCAGTCGAATAATTGGAGAAAGATTTTCACCAAGTTGCATAAAATCGACAGTAAAACACGGGACTGGAGGGATAATGGCATGGGGAACATTTACTGCAGCAAGAGTTTGGGAACTTATTAGATGTGAAAATTCAATCAATGCAAAGGAACACATTCGAATATTAGAAATAGGACTGTTACTAATATCCGGAAGCTGGGAATATCCCAGAACATTATTTTTCAGCATGATAATGCCCCTGTTCACACTGCTAAAGTCACAGAAAAATTGTTTTCTGATAACTTAATTGATGTGATATTTTGGTCAGGTAAAAGCCCTGATTTAAACCCAATCGAACATATTTGGTCCATAATATCTCGTGCATTGGCCGGAACAACTTTTTTGAACAATGGCAAACTGTGGGAAGCTGTGCAAATCGAATGGAATTGCATGTCCTCTTCAATCTTCCACTTTGGTTGGAGCATTTCTTAAAGCATTGATCTTATGAGGAAATCAGAAGGGAATGCGATTCCATCCTAAGCATTTATTAAAGCAAATGTCTTGTTCTGTGTTATTAGCCTCGTTTAAGTTTCGTTGTTTAATTGTTCTTTGTTCAATATAGATTTTAATGCAATAAAATATATAAAATTTGTTTGGCCCATTTTTTTTTGCTCACGTGTATATATAAGCGAACTTACCTGTCTGATAGGTGAAGGAATCGATTCTACCAAATTCTTCTGTCACGTTTCAGTCTAAAGATTTGGACCCGTGAAAAAAATGTTTAAACGTTGAAAAGAGAAGCTGCAAGGGGTCCAAATTAAAAAAAAAACATTGGAACTTTACATGCGTAAGACGACGTGTACTTTTATGCATGCGTAAATATAGATTTATGCGTGCGTAAATATAGATTTGTCTACATCTTAGAACTTTTATGTGCGTATGGACGTGGATTAGATAGTAACGAATAGAACAACACCGGGCAGCTTGCTAGTATATATTCAAAAGTGACTTATTCTCTCTGCTTGAGAAATGGCCTCTCTGTCAATGTTTGCTCTACATACTTGAGACTGCATATATATGAATTTTGACATGTGGACATGTCGTAAAAGTTTGATTTGATTCTTAGTTGATAATAACAGTCGGAACGTGGTCAAAATTGAGAGAAATTTCTACTTGGCAAGCGTATGTTGACTCAGTGCTCTTCTACACATGCGCATTTATATATACATATATATATATATATATATATATATATATATATACATATATGTATGGATATATATATACATATATGTATATATATATATATATTATTAAAACGTTGTTTTTAAAATCTTGAGGAAATAGTACACAGATATTAAATTAGGATGGATAGCTATATATTTTAGTCCTGATCTTTTTTTTACAAAGTAGTCACCACTTGCCAAGGATAGGAGGCCACTCGCGTACAAGTGTTAATGACCGTACAGAAGTCAATGAGTAAATATCGTAATAATCGATAGTAGTTGACAATTGGTAAATTGGATTACTTAAGGGGACAGTACATTAAGAACTTTTTTACGTTGGACTTGAAGATTGCTATATGTTTGTCAGGTGCAAAGCAAGGAAGCGGAAGAGAGTACCACAGACGTGCAGTTCTAAGAAAGAATCTTTCTCCGTAGAATCTATGTTAAGGATTAGGCACAGATAAAGAGTTGGGAAATTCTTGATAGTGGTTCAAACTAGACGAGGGATTTTGGGGAAATTTTGACACAAGGGGAACATAAATTGGAGCTATGACGAGCTCTTGACATAAAAATATGAAAAAGCAACGACAGGCTCACAACGTCTCTTTTGTAGGAAAAGAGATTGCAGGGAAACGAAAACGTCATCCCTTGCTAAGTTATGAAGTCTATTCTGAACTCTGTCAAGATAAGGAAATTCTTTAAGCTCCTGCGCAGATGTGGCAAATGTACCCCATCCTTGGACGCACTTGGCTCCGATACCGGTAGATGATTTGCATTAGCAGTAAGATATCTCCTGGGGCGATAGACTCATCTCACCATTTTTGCAGCGACTTTGGCAACGGATTCGATGTACGTGTTCCATTTCAGATCAGGACTAAAGGTGCGATCCCGAAGCTTGTCAAAACATTGAGATTACCCAAGACAAAGACCATTCGTTTCAAATGATGCCAGATTGGGTTCAGAGCGTTATGGTGCAAAGATAGAAGCCATGTTTTAGATTAATTAAAATTAACCAGTCATCACTTTCTACATTGTACCACGTATCAAGATCAAATGAAGAAGAATCACAGAGAACTTGGGCATTTACGGCCTATGAAGTGTTGCCATAGTGGTTCAATACATGGTAATGACGTCAACAGGGATGTCTACGAATGATCTTAGGATGTGATTTGAGAGATCATTAATGTGGATCAGGAAGAGATGTTAGCTGATGGCAACCAATCATGTGTTCTTTTTTTACAAAAATAAACAGAAAATTGATTTTATAATAAAAAATACGAAATCTAAGTTAAGTAATTTATCATATTTTACAACACTGGGCCGCTTACTACAATCTCGGGACAAGATCAAAGTGTAGTATATGTTCTTCAGATGCTGCACTTCTATTTCTTGTTCTCTTTCGGTGGAGGAGAAATCCTTCACGACTGAGACAATTTTTATTTTTGTACCTTTTCTCCACGTTAAAAAACGACCCTGGTGTCTAACTCTGTCCCGTGGGGAGGCATAGTAAATAGGTACAATATCTATCTTTCTATCTATCTATCTATCTATCTATCTATCTATCTATCTATCCATCTAGCTATCTGTCTTTCTATATACCTATAAAAGTAAAAGTGTGTGTGTGCGTGTGTTTGTGTACATTTCCCTACGCAATAACTCTGTCTTTATTTATTCGCTAGTGTTGTTTTTATACGGTGTTTTTGTACCTTCAAAAATAAAAAAAAAACACCGTATAAAAACAACACTAGCGAATAAATACTGGGAACTCAAAGAAAGCGGGCATTCGCCGGTAGTCGAATGGAAAATAGTGAGACAAGCTACCACGTGCAGACATTTAGACGGCCCATGTAAATTATGCCTCCATGAAAAATTTGCTATCCTGTACTTTAAAGAACCTCAAAATCTATTAAACTGTAGACGAGAAATAGCAAACAACTGTGTTCACAAAATAAAACTTACTCTAGGATAGCGATACAAAATAGCTTTAAAACTAACAATAACAATAGAAAACAAACAAATAAATAAATTAAATAAACATGAATATATAAAAACGATCAAACATATATGTATATATATATATATGTATGTGTGCATGTGTGTGTGTACACATGGGTATATTCATATATATATATATATATATATATATATATATATATATATATATATATAAACACCTAGGTATATTCATATATATGTATAAAAAAAAGGATGGAAAAGATCTACCTTAAACCACTAACCTAGTTCTAAAACAGATCATTTGTTCGATAAAATGCATGCCTATTGACTGATAGGAGGTGGCGCGGTGGATACTAGAAAGCTGATTGGCTAACTAGAAATCCTCAACATATAGAAAAACAAGAAGCAACCACAAAATTCGCGCATAAGCCTGACGAATCCTACAGTGGATGAAACGCAGAATATTTAGTGTAGCTTAATCGCCATATATATTTTATAAATTACTAACTAGCTCTTCCTACGCATTGAGCACTTTTGAAGTAAATACTTAAAGTTTACGCATAAATCTATACTTTCGTATATTAAATTTGTGTGAGTAAATGAGGTATATATATATATATATATATATATATATATATATATATATATATATATATATATATATACAATTGATATTATACTCCGTGAATAACAACTAAGACTTCATGATTGTTTACTCAAGTGGGCGTTTCTAATTTTTATGTAAGTCTTTTTATAAAGCTCCGCACAGTATAGCGCCCCTTTCAAAAGACATTTATTTTAGGTTCCTTTAATTAATATCATTATACTTCATTAATACCCACGTGTATATATATATATATATATATATATATATATGTATATATATATATGTGTGTGTGGGGGGGATACAATGTATGAGAAATATTATATACTTAAATAAAATAAACAATATAGAAAAGTAATACTTCAAATACGCACGTGTTAAAACGGACACAGTTATTACTTCTACATATTTAAGGACAAATTAAAAAGAAAAGCAAATAAAAGTCAGCTAGATTCTTTTTCGAGTCATTAGCTGATGATAATGATGTTTGTAGGCAAGTTAAATTCGCGGACGAAAATTACAATGAATCTGATTGGTTATCCAGTGAAGTAAACACCCCGAGGATATATACACTATCATGCACTTTGAATTTCATACATTTTAGCCTGACGATACCCCGCGAGGATGAAATGAGAGAGATTCTGTGCAACTTAATTATCATATATTTACATAACTTACTGCTTTGCTCTACTCACATATTGAGTACTATTGAAGCAAATCCTTAAAATTGATTGATAAATAAATACCTCTGCTAATATGTTTAATTACACAAGTATATTAATTCTTGTTGTCATCTATCATGTCGAGTTAGCATTCAGATTATTTAACGTTTTTCTTTCGGCGTGAACAGATACGTGCTATAATTTCAAATGGTTTTCATACTTGTGAGTATTTTTTCCGGGACGTAATGATGAAAGAGTCAAATGAAATTGTCAGTTTCGCTTAATCAAGCATGTAGCCAAAAGAGAATTCTGCTTACACACACACGCGCACATACACACACACATATATATATATTAATATATATATATATTTTTTTTAATGTGCATTGAAATATTATATTTAAAATGTGTCATTAATAAACTTGACCCCCAACTAGTAGTAATTATCATTCCCTACACTGATATGTGCATTAGCATAAACCACTAGTGTATGTAGGTATAAAATGTTTGATAATGTTTAGTTAGGAAATATTGTATTTATACAGACCCTTTTATAAGTGCAAGTTTAGCCCTCTAAAAATAAAGTAAAAGCGGTCAACTACAACGCAAATACAACATTCTCTCTTCTGGTTGTCGAATACTCTCTGACCCTTTACTATATTTGTCCAACAATTTTTACTTTTATTGGCAACAAATTTTCGCTAATTCTTGTGTTAATTTCGGGCGAGATGAAATGCTTGCTTACGAAATAAACGGCTATTTCTTTTATCCAGGTTCGTGTCTCCCGACCAGAGGTAATTACAACTTCCTCCAAAATCAACTTTGAAATTTAATTGAGCACTATCATATTTATTTCCCTTGGACCCCTTTCTCCCTAAAGCGACACTATTTTAACTATCATTTTTTACTATCAGTTTGACCACATAATCTTCTTTGTAAAAAGAAATTCGCAGAAAAATCTTGTTCATTTACAACGACGATAAGAAATGTATTTTCCATCTTTGTATACTGAATGGAATTCTATTAGAATAAGTTCTCTCATAAAATCTGCACCTGTAGAACCCAATAGTACGAAGCTGCTTCGCAGCTTACTACGACATGGACTTTTAAGTTCAATACTTACAAATTTTGATCTAGCAATCCTCTTATATAACCATACACAGCCCAGATACGAAAATGGTCTGCAATGCTCATAGGATTTCTCTCACCATCCGTAAAGCACACACTATTACCTTTTGTATTTAAGTTGCTTTTGGACCTTTATAAGCTCTCACTCATAAATTAGAAACATGTTTTAAAAGCAAACAAAGAAATATTGGATGTCATAACTTCCTGCTTACGCCAAAATAAATCAATAACTCCTACAATTTATTTATCGGGGGATTGATTATTCGTATTATTTCAGTTTTTCATATTATCTTTAGTGTTATTTTCACGACGCTCCGTCGATGTAAACGCATGGTCCGTAGCGTATTTGATACAATACTTGCTAAAGTTCAGTTGTTAATTGCAACCATTTGACGGGGAATGTTCAATTCTTAGCGAGAAGAGTATTCAAAATAGAATTTCGAAGGACTTAAGAGCTGTAACTAGTCATATAGGACAGAACGAAACCTTGCTAACTTCCAAGATAAAAGAAGTTGTACGATTAATCTGAATAATACGAAATCAATATGTATTTTAAACGATTCATAAAAACAAATTAATTATATATACGTTTCTGAATTTTGCGATGAGGATTAGTTATTCGTATATAAAATTAGTGTGGGTACCTGAAAAACACAATTGCGAAAGTCGTGGCTAACGAGATAAGAGTACGCGAATAAAAGGGTTGCGTTCAAAATTCGCTGAAGATACTCGGGTGCGACTGAAACATTCCCGAGTTCGACATGATACTACTGAAGAAGTGTTGATATTACATAGACCGAAAATTACACTCACTTTAAGGACAATTGTCCGAAGAATGCAAATAATTCGAATTTATTATTTTATGGACTAACAATTATATTAATATGTTAATTTAACGATCGGAGAATTATGAAAACTAACGATTATATTAATATGTTAATTTAACGATCGGAGAATTATGAAAACTAACGATTATATTAATATGTTAATTTAACGATCGGAGAATTATGAAAACTAACGATTATATTAATATGTTAATTTAACGATCGGAGAATTATGAAAACTAACGATTATATTAATATGTTAATTTAACGATCGGAGAATTATGAAAACTAACGATTATATTAATATGTTAATTTAACGATCGGAGAATTATGAAAACTAACGATTATATTAATATGTTAATTTAACTATCGAAAAATTATGAAAGGATACGATATAACACACGATTAATTATTAAACAATAAAGGATATAACGATAATTTGTTGTCTTAAAGAAAAAGCTCACTAAATTTCATTTTAAACTTTTGTTTAAAACACCAATTAAGGTAAAATAATTATGTAGTGAAGATTACAACTATTCAATGTAGCCTCAATCACGGCCTTGATACGGGTTCAGAATTAATAGCATGCCTTTTCCACAAGTGCCGGCGGGAGCTTGGCGAATACTCGGCGATAAGGCCCGCTTTGGCGTTGTGGGAGGGTATGTTTGTAATGTTCTCACGTATCACCAAGCAAAGTTGTCCAGCGGGTTCAGGTCGGGGGAGGTGGGAGCAGTGAACAAAAGGATAGAAAGTCGTCCCACTCAATCTGACGCAAAGCCTGGGTCTCTATGGACTTGTGAGCCGGCGCCGAGTCCTGCTGCTACAACCAGTGTCTGCCAGCGTGTAACTGGTTGCACCAGGGGTGATCGCACTCTTCAGCACATCCAAGTACACTTTGAGGTTGGCTTTCAAGCCGAGTTCAAAGAAGTATGGTGGCATGATATAACCCTCACAGTAAACCACACCAAAGACCATAACCGTGACGGGAAACTTCGTTGAACTGTGCCCTCAAGCGTTACACAATCCGGGTTTGCATTTTGAGGATGCTGGCAATAGTCCTGTTGTTATAACTTGGATCAGTAGAGAGCATGAGTTGTAGAGAGGCCCATCTCCAATCCAGCTCGTTAAACTTTGTGTCACTTTCAGACAAGATAGAAGGTTCTTATCGCTCTTAGGACTTGTACACAACTGGACAAATAATAGATGGTGTGAAACAAAAAAAAGTTTTCATCAGACATAATGGAATCATGTGTTTTTTTCTTGGACAACAATTTCATAGTTCCACCCTATAGTAACAGACTAATATGTCCAGCTTTCGTAAATATTTTTATAAAGTCGTGATTTAAAATTAAGTAAAAAAATAATTGAGTGCCATCAGCTTCAATAAAAACCGAAGGTAAAACTATAAAATTCAAAGCTGATGACATCACCACTGGCCCAATGTGACACGTATATGAACTGAATAAAAATAAACTTACATGAATATACTAACGTATAACGATTTTTTCAATATTGAATTCTTTTTGACCACTTAAAAACTAATTTAACCGGCTAAAGACACATAACAGAACGGTTCATACAAAATGCTATTATTTGCGGCCCCTACCGCCGCTCTGCGAATGTTAGTTTCGGAAAGGATAGGTTTTGAACATATGGAGATAGACAGATGGACACACATAGACAGTTTTATAAATTAGATTAAAAGGGGATGATAAAAGGGATGGATAGTAGATAACGAGATCAATTCACGAAACTTTCCGCTGCAATTCTTCTCTCAGAACCAACATGAGTTTTGCTGGGTTTGCTCGTCTATTAAATGCCGAAATACTCTCACATATCGCTACTGATACGTAAGGAGAAAACTTGAATGCCTACTGGAGAGAACTTGAACGCCTAATTTGGAGAGAACTTGAATGCCTACTTGACACTGTCCTCGAGTGTCTAATGTCTCTCTGTACAATGGTTTGTCAGAACAACCTGGTATGAGGATACTTTTGCCTAGAAGTAAACCCTGACCAAATATTCAAAATCACATAGTATTCGCTGCCCAAATAAGATCTCCTCACTATGACCAACCCACATTAGCTTTTCCGAGGAATGGTGCACCTTCTCCAAGTGATATTACCTCAAGTAATAGCACGACGCTGGATACTCCACCAGAATAGATAAATTTTTGTCCTGGAATCCGGTAAGACCAAGAGACCAAAATGAAAGATATACTACAACGTATGAAAATGGTTAATTGTGGAGAGGAAAATTATGTTCTCAACTTCTTTACAAACTCAGTGTTTGAGAGATAAAGAACTAAAATGGAACATTCGAATATCTATGTATCTCATATAGACTTCAAGTGTTAGCCCCAGGTTGTGGGCCCCTTGATTTCTGAGAACTTCCACTGAAGTAAAATAAAACAAAAAAAAGAGACACGTAAGTTCTCTGCTAAAAGGCCGATGAATTAAACTTACGTATTTTCTTAAAGGAACCGGTAAATATTGGTTATCGGTTGGAAAAAAAACATTTATAACAAAAATCATGCCTTGCAGATTTTCTCATTCCCGGTACAAGATTCAAGCAGAGAGACAGATTGACTACTTGTAAACGTTTACATTTTGAAACGTTCGCATTGTTTCGCAATTAAATGTATTTTATTTATCCCAGATTTTTCATCGGTTCATATTTTATGCGTTATCTGTTTACATGTTCCGGTGTCTATCTATTGCTGAATTTTTGAACTTATTGCATTATATTATGATTACCGCGAGGTAAAATGAAAGGTTGAGGAACTTCTCTCGAGGATAGATGCGACTCGCTTAAGCAATAGCCCTAAGTTATTCAAGCAGACATTGCCTGATTCGAGAAATATACAAAAATTGAAGACGAACCAATAACAAATGAATACTAACGTTACATAAAGAGGGTCGGGTTTCAATGAAAAAAATAATGAGACGTTTACGGATCAGACGTGACTGCGAAGCAACTGTAGACTAAACCACGTGACTTCATGGTACAGATAATCTGTTTCTTCTAATGACAAAGCTAAAGCACATGCTTAAGTGCTATGAACAAGCTGGACGGAAGGCAACACACATTGTTGGTGGGTGTAGCGAAACGAACTTACAGTCTATCTCTATGCGTCATTGTCCGATGCCTTAGGAAATAGCTATCTTTTATTCTGGTGTATTATTGCGACTGTTATTTCCTACACCGTTTTTTTATAAACATCGGCGATCGAGTAGTTTATCCGTAGAAATAAGTTCACAACGATTATACCGGCGTATGAAAAGTTAATGCAGTCATCTGTTTGTGGAAACATAAAACGGCAAGTTCAAATAAAATTCACGAAAAATGAACAACTATGATAAAAGCTTACTGAAGAAGTGCCGAGCGTATAGCGCCCGAAACGCTATGAACAGACAAATAACGAAGAAAAAATAAGAGTCTTCAAAAATACTAATCGTAAATCAAAAGAGTTCATCCTAGAAATCTCGTCCTAAACACATTCATCATTTCTATATATGATAGTATAGCACATGTTTGCTTATTGTGCTTTTTTTTAAATTATTCTTAATCCCACCGTTGAAATAAATAATGTCGGTTGAGCTATTTTCTTTTCAATTCCACCCATTTGGTAATGTTTATCATACCGTAATATAATATTCATTTAAAAAAAAGTAGGGTAAGTGAAGTTCTTGCGTTTCGGTAATTTTCTCATATCAAGTTATCATATTTCGAGGATCATATGATTTAACTTCTGTTGTCTTGACCAATTTTTGCAGAACGCACAAGGGGTGATCACCCAGAGAGTTATTGACCTTATGAGTTTGTTTCCGTGTTTCAAAGAGCAAAGCGTTTTATATTCTGTGATCGGTAGATTGGAATTTGTCAGATTATTGATGCTTCTCTAGCATTCACAGAATGGTATTCAAGAGATTGGAGTTTACACATTTATTTTGCTTGTAACTGCTATCACGTTGGTTGGGTTGAATCAACAACTTCCTGAGAAAATACCGCGTCTGTGATTATCGAAGCGCCGATCCTTAGCTGGGTAAGGCGACATAGACCGTAAATATGGATACTATATATGCTATATCGAATGAAGTGGTTAATTAACTTACTGCTTTTAGTTACTAAGGTGTATAACTATATTAACGTGGAACGGATGCTTAATTGTTATGGATATCGAGCTGTTAACAATCAGACAACACGCTTCTAGAATAAACCGTCTCTCTACTTCTAGATGCAATAAACTATCAGATCATTCTATCACTGATAATATGGTTTGAACCCTTAATATAGAGTATAAAAATGAACGAAATAAAAATTAAAAATAAGAAAGACAGTGAAAGTCATGAACAAATACATTTCCTCATATAATATCCTGCAGAAAATAATTAAAATATAGCACATTTATATGAGGTTTAGTTGCACTGCGAACCTGGAAAGAGTTTTAAAGGCCCACAAAATATTGAAATCCATATACCTACGAAGTTGAGCTTCTTTTTTTCTTGCGTTGGTCTTGATAATAAAAGCTCACTATTTCTATATACATGAAAGCAAACTGTAACACAATGTCGTTTTTTTTTTATTTGTGTGGAAGAATATAATCCCTGTAAAACCGGGTACCCCGGAAGCAAGCAAAAATAAAAAATTTCATCATTATAGCGAGTTTTCCCTGCCTTGGTCAAGGACAAATTAACTTGAGTGTGGCATCAGAATAGATAATCCACTGTGTTCTTAGCCAAAAACCATATGCTTCCCTAGTGGTATATTTTTGATTCTCCAGACGGCATAATGTGACATATTATCATTTTTATGTGAGGTAAACCAGTTCTCCGAAACGAGCACTCTGAAAGTAAGCAAAAAATTAAAAAATACCTTAGTATATAGGGTGTTCATCTATTGATCAAGAACAAATTAAGTTTAGTGAAGCATCAGATAAGATGCTACACCGCAATCCCTACAGGCTTATTAATGGATATGTGAGTGACTCTACGAACGTTTAAAATTGTGTTTATTTCATTGCGTGTGTTTGTTAGTATGAATAGATGGGTTGAGTAACTTTGTTTCTGAATGCAAAATTGCGTAATGGAAACATATTAAAAGGTATTTTCAGCTTCTCTCGAAATTTTCGGATGTTAATCATGACAAAATGCACTTTATTTTCTTTTGATGGTTTGATTGTTGCTATTTCTTATGATGAGTTAAGAGAAAAATAGATTCACTATAAAAATAAAATGATTGATTTTGTGCTACGAAACAGATACTATCAAAAATTGTAAACGTCAACTGAATTAAAGGAATAAATTCTAAGACAATCAAGATCATGAATTTTGGAATATGGAGTTATGTTATTCATTCGCCATATTGCTCTGCAATTATATTGAGCTTTTTAGATAAGGATAGGAATATATTATGAGTAAAAAACGTACATTTCCACAGAAATAAATAAATATATATATATATATATATATATATATATATATATATATATATATATATATATATATATATAAGTAAGTAATGTTGTTGAAGGGTGCGCGAAATGTAACTACCAAACTTCCCTCTGAGAGCTTAACTTTCTATATAATGAACACTTCAGATTTCTAACGTGTCCCCTTCTTGTAAGTAAAACAAAAAGAAAAATTCTCGAACAGAAATCGAAACCAAAACCTAAAGGCAGTGATTCCAGGAGGATAAACATTTGACCAGCGTGGCACGAATTTTACAGATGTTTTTAAACTACTTATTCTTAACGTAAGTAATTTGTGACGTGAAATATTCACGCATGCGCATTCGTGAAACAGTTAGCAAACAGGTAAAAATCCGATAACACCCACGTAACAATATGTTCAATTTTGACGCTTTAGCACCAATGTTTTCAAGATGAAAACGGATTAAAGAGTTTTCTACATAGCTAAATATCCTATGTGCAAAATTTAAGTCTGTAGAAAAAATATCGTAGAGTATATAGGTTGCGAAGTGTCCTCACACACACATTCTCACTTTCATAGAGATGCACACACACACTTATATATAGTAAAACACAATACTTTCTGAAAGTATTTTATGCGTGTATGAAGCTATTATAGTGTCACGCAAAAGTATTGTGTACATTACATTTTTCTTCATAACTTTAATTAAGGTTCTAGATTAGTAGTAGTGATTACAAAATTAAAATTAAAAAAGTTTATATTAAAGAAAAATATAAATCAACTATCGCAAAAGTGTTGGGTACATTGATTTAATATTTGGTTGCATGGCCTTTATTTCGTTCAACAGTTGCACACATGTTTTTTTTGTTTGTTTTTTTTTTGCAAAGATGTGCAGGTATTTTGTGTAATTCTTATTTGCGGGACTGTTCTAGTTGTTGAATGTTTTGAGGATTTCTCTTGTGAAAATTGCTCTTCAATATTCTTCACAAATTTTAAAGTGGGTTGAGGTCTGGAGACTGACTGAGCCAAATAAGAATGTCAATTCCGTTATTTCTAAGCCATTCTTTGGTTAGTTTAGCAGTATTTGGGATCATAGTCTTGCTGAAACACGAAATTGCTATTATGTCCAAACAAATCAGCAGATTTTTTGAAGTTTTTCTCCAAAATCTCCCTGTACATACGTCCATTCATTCTACCATTGATGATTTCTAGTTCACCAGTAACTTTGGATGAAATACACCCCCATACTATAATCGAACCACCGCCGATCTTCATCGTAGGAATGGTATTCTTTTTGTTATAGGCGGTGCCATTTTTATGCCATACATGTGTTGCTGTGTTTCTTCCAAATTTTTCGATTTTCGTTTCGTCTGACCAGATTACCTTGCTCAAAAATTCTTGGCGTTGTTCCCCATATGTGTTAACATAATTCAAACGTCATCTGACATGTTTAAGCTTCAATAATAGAACTTTTCTTGGGGGTCTTGATACAAAACCTGCACGATTTAGGACTCTATTGAGTGTATCCTTGCTCACATCATATATATGTGTGTGTTACTATTTCATTTAATCACATGAATTAATATACAAAGATACAATTTTATGCGTAAATTCTCAGTATCTACTGAAATAATCCTACATACACAAGTAGAGCAAGGTAGTAAGTTATGTAAATATATATGACAATTAAGCTACACAGAATATTCCGAGTTTCATTCTCGTGAGAATTCGTCAGGCTTATGCAAAAAGTCGTTGTTAGCGCGCCTTTTATATATGCACATCCAATTGGATTTTCTAGTTAACCAATCAGCTTTCTTGTTGCCACCGCGCTTATCTTAATCAGTCAATTCACGGGCCCTTGCAGAACAAAGAATAGTTGTTCTCAAGGTCATCCATTTCCTTTGTGTGTGTTTATTTCCTATTTAGTTTCTTACTAAGTAAGAGGGGGTATTTTCCGCCTTAGGTGCCTTGCTAGTGAACGATGGCAAGTGTTTCGATATTTTTTATCGAGAAAGAGAGTAGTCGTGCGTATGTACTTTTGGGTTGGAGTGTAATACATTCGCGGGGGGGGTCTAGTATCTATACGGTGACTACGTGAGTTCCGGTGCTCAGTAGAGTGTTCCTTGCATGATAGAGCCTATTTCTGCTGACTGCGGGATTATTTGTTCGGTAAATGTTTCATTATTTGTTGAGCTATGAGTATCAGTATAAGAAGTTCTAGTTATTTGGGTTTGGCTGGTCATAGGGTTGTCTGCTGTAGTGAAGGGCAATTCTGTCACTGTACATGAGTATATGACGTCTGAATGCACACAACCATTCTTCAGTTGGCAATTTTCTGGTAATTGTAAGGGTATATTGGATTTGAGGTGTTGTTTATATTCTACTGTGCAGACTTTATTTTTAGTTTTAGAGTTTATAATTGTTTGCGCTAGGTTAGCCATAGTGGTGAAGGTGATTTTGATAGAGTTTTATTAAGGATCCTGCTGTATTTGTGAGGGTGTTGGAATGAGTTGTCTATTATCTTGAAGAAGTCTTTAGGGATATTGTTTTTTACTCTAATATTGTAGAATGTTCTTTCTTATAATTCTATTTTTATCGGTTTCTTTCTTTTTATAAGTAATTCTTTGTACATAAATGTTGGGTATGGTTATTAGGATTTTGTATTATTGTATTTTTTGTCTATATTTGCAGTTTGTCATTTTATGGGTCATTATGCTTTGTGTGTTAGGATGTACTTTTTTTACTATCATTTGTATTGTATTTTTTTGTTAATGTATTTGAATTTCTTTATTGATATCTATATTACATCCAAATCAATTTGTTGAGATTTGCACTATTCCCATGAATTTCATCTTAAGGAATTGATCACATTCTCTTTCTTAAACGCTCGTATATATAAAACAAATATATCATATTAAATCAACAGTAGGTTCATTATAGTGTACTGTGACTGCGTCACTGCAGAGAGGCATATGAAGCTTTTATCCGATACAACCTGACTGGTTCCCACCTAGAGCAAGCTATACATCGGTTTGATTAGAAATGAGCGATTTAACAGATTTTGATGAAGAGTGAAATAATGATATATAATCATTCAATCCCCGACAACGTGGATTCTTCCTGCTAATATATATATATATATATATATATATATATATATATATATATATATATATATATATATATAATTTTCAGAATGTGAGAGACTATATAATTATTTACACAGGCAAACAACGTCGCAGCTCAAAACAGCCCTTTCCTGGACTTTCGATTTGTGGGATGTCATGACTGTTGTGACATGCGACGTTGTTTTGTTGTCAATATATATATATATATATATATATATATATATATGTATATATATGTGTATATATATGTGTATATATATGCATATATATGTATGTATATATACGTATATATATACATATATATACATATATATATGTATATTGAAGTATATATATGTATATATATACATATATATACATATATACATACTTATATATACTTATATATACATATATATACATATATATATACGCATATATACACACATATATATACATATATATATACATTTATATATATATATATGTGTGTGTGTGTGTGTGTGTGTGTGTGTGTGTGTGTGTGTGTGGGTGTGTGTGTGTAATTATTTCCACAGCAAGAATACTACGCAGATCACAAGAGCCATGACGCTCCACATAATTATTTCTACAACTCCGGCGTTGTCTGGCTGTCAAAATAATTGTATATTCTCTTACATTCTGAACATATATATATATATATATATATATATATATATATATATATATATATATATATATATATATATTACATTATATATATGTGTGTGTGTGTATGTATTTCCTCGCAAAGATCAAGATAGTACAAAAGTATATATATGCTAAATACATTCGATCAAGTATGTAAGTATTTTTAATGAAAAAATATTTACACATTACGCTTCCAAATATTTCGAAATGGTTGGCGTCAATATATAATTGATTAGGCACTACAGGAAAGTAACTCGTATAGGTTTACATTTATATGAGTCTTATGTGTGCAAAAATACATGTGTGACTTAATTATTTCATTTTTATTTATTTCAGTCTCTAAGGGTTTGCTTTCCATATGCGGAATGTCGAGGATTAGTCTCATTGGTCAGACCGTACCACATGTGTATTGCTCCAGGGAGCCGGACAGTCGGTTAAACGAGGTCATAAAAGGGAGACTAAAAGTGCACCGAAAAAATAAACAAAGTAAAGAAAAATAGTGTGATGTTCCAGTAAACAATATCACGTGTTTGCCAAATGTCCGAGTTTAGCGAAAACAGTAAACGCATTAAAGTGTTGAACATCAAAGCTAAGGATCAGAAATTAAAATATTTTCGTGAATTCCTGTGATTAGAGCGCGCATATATATATATATATATATATATATATATATATATATATATATATATTTATATATATATATATGTATATATATGTGTGTGTGTGTGTGTGTGTATTTATATGTATATATATATATATATATATATATATATATATATATATATATATATATATATATATATATATATATATGAGGGGGCTCTGTGTGTGGGTCTGTGGTGAGTGGGTAGTTTCCTAGTATCTAATCCAAAGAAACCTCCGGTGTTTATAAAGTAGTATTCAGTAACAAGATAAGATATGCTTTTATATAAATGAAAAAAAAGAACAGTGAAATTAGATGGAAAGAACTTGGTAATTCGCATTTGAATCTAACAGTGGATTCCGAAACTAATCACACTTGAAACATGTATTAATAGGGGTATATATGAAGCCCAAAATGTTTGTAACATTAAAGTATACTATGTAATATATATATATATATATATATATATATATATATATATATATATATATGTATATATGTATATATATTGTATAGTTTATTATATATATATGTATATAATATAGTATATAAGTATGTATATATATATATATATATATATATATATATATACACGTATGTTAATATAAACACATTTTTCAGATAAATTGTCAGTTAAAACCAAAAAGACTTTGTTATGTCATTTCGTAAATAGTAGCTTTCCATAGAAGAAACCAGTTCTGTTGAGGAATGTTTTGATGACTGTGGAAAACAACTATTTATTTAGTCGCCTGACAAGGACTTCTGGTTTTAACTGAGCATTTGTCCGAAACATTATAATTCCAAGTCTCGCAACTATGTATATGATATATGCTTTATATTAATTAAATACATCGCACTCTTCTATTAGTCAGCACACTTTAACACCTCGTCAAATTAATTAGTTCTTACTTTTGACTACCTTTAATCTGAAATATATATATATATATATATATATATATATATATATATATGTATATATATATATGACAAAATGATAGGTCTAGTGGTTCAAAAAGTAGTATAAAAATACTTAGAAAGCATTTTATTTAAGAGAGCTATTTTAATATTAGTAATAAAATATTTGTTCAGGCTATAGGCATTCAAATATATTTAGATCCTGCATTTTCTTGTACATAGATTAGGATATATATAAATATAACTTGTTTTTTGTAATAATTAATATTCCAAATAAGAATGTTGCTCTGCCCCACTATATATATATATAATTATATATATATATATATATTTATATAATATATATATATATATATATATATATATGCGTTGTTTTTTATTACCGTATATTTCTGTTAAGTTACATTATTGTTTCAGCTACCCGGCCGTTTTTTGGGCCGTCTGTAGCTTCCTCAGACGTTTACAGAAATGTTCGTTGTGATGGGATGAAAGCGTGAATGATGTCAGGAGAGGGGTGCGAGAAGACCGGAAAGAATTTGGAAGGGAACAAGGGTGGGAGGAGGGTGTTTGGTATGTCGGTAATGTTTTAGGTTTGGGGTTTAAGTACCTTAGGTGTTTGTGGGGGTGGGTCTGGGAAGTTCACTTCTGGTGTGGCTGAGGGCATAGGGATACTTGTTGGGTGTTCGCTTAGGTTCGGAGGTGGGGGGGCTAAAGTTCTGGTTTATTTATTTGGTTTTTAGTTGTTGTTAATTGCTTCGCGAGGGTTAGTTAGCCCCGCGAGCACACACATGCGCACGTACACACATATATACTTAAAGAAACGTTCACATGTACACATATGTCTCTGCCCTGGCGTGCAGATATATGCACATATGCGCGCATGTATGCATAGACACCTGCGCCACTCCCGCTGACGTCAAATGTTCCTTAAATTTCCAAGCAATTACACACAAATGAAATCCAAAAAAGTAAACCGAATCATAGCCCCCACCTCCGAACCTAAGCGAACACCCAACAGTTCAAGGCATACTTATCAAGAAATCATCTCAACAACGAGACGCCAAAAAACTTAAACATTAAGACTCGAATTTTAAAGCAACCCCCTCCTCCTAACCCCACATACCCCCCTCTCCCTCCAATATTCATATGCCCTAAGCCACACCAGAAATGAACTTCCCAGATCCTCCCCACAACCACCTAAAGTCCGGAAACTCCAAAACTAAAATATAACCGACATACCAAGCACCCCCGCCCACCTTTCCCCTTGTTCCCTTCCTCTTCTTTCCGCTCTTCTCGCACCTCTCCCCTGACATCATTCACTCTTTCATCCCATCATAAGGAATATTTCTGTAAAAGTCTATGGAAGTTACAGACGGCACAAAAAACGGCTGGGTAGCTGAAACAATAATGTAACTTAACAGAAAGATACGGTAATAAAAATAAAACGTATATACATAATATATATATATATATATATATATATATATATATATATATATATATATATATACAGAGCCATATTGAATTTATTGACCAATGCTAATATCATCCCCCAAGTCCCCATAGTTTGAAATAAGGAAAAATTCTAATTACGTTGAAAGGAACGTTTTAGAAAATGTGTTATAACGATGTTATAAAGATGATATATATATATATATATATATATATATATATATATATATATATATATATATATATATATATATATATAACCATTTATATTTTGGAGACAAAGAACGAGTCTCACAAGTAGGGAAGACATTTCTTGATAGCATGAATAGGTTACAAAATTAATCTGAAGCAGGAAACAAGATCAAATATTTGGAACATTTTTAAGTTCTTGAGATTAAGAGAGGTGGTGTTTTATCAACACTGCTAGGGAAACATAATTTAATATAGAATTTTTTTAATATAATGTTTTTAACAATTTCATGGTAGACGACTGATTATCCCTGAATAAGACTTGTGAATTTACGAAAGGAAGTGGATGCAACGATTTCTGATTGTTAACTGACTCACTGACTATATAGATGTACATAAGAATACTTTGATAAGTGTGTTTTAACTTAAATAGGGATGGTATAATATAATTGTGGAGTCTGCGTTCGCGCCTGACCTCCTTAGAATTGAAAATAGGCACACACTTTAATAAAGACTTTCATATCTATCTGCGTAAGTATACTTTGATAATTATGTTCCAGTTTGAAGAAATATGGTATAATAAAATCATGGGGTGTTCGTTCGCACCTGACCTCCATAGAATAGAAATATGTCAGAAAGTTTAACAAGGTTTTTTTTTTTAATAAAGATCCACAGAATATTTTGATAAGTGTTTCAGTGTGAACAGATATGGTATAATAAATTATGGAGTTTATCTATTTTTTTTTTACTTCCATCATATTTTGCTTTAGTTTTGATACACCCAAATTCAACCGAAATTTACAACCCTTCCTTTTCATAATCTATCATACTTTCATTAATCAGAGTCCATTTTCTGTACGCTGTTTTTGAACCCAGTCAACGACGTGTACTTTTGCTAGTCTACATATATATATATATATATATATATATATATATATATATATATATATGTGTGTGTTTGTGTGTGTGTGTGTGTGTGTGTGTGTGTGTGTGTGTGTGTGTGTGTGTGTGTGTGTACAAAGCAGGTACTATTTTTTGTGTGTAATTGCCATCATGCAGTTTTTACGATGACTACTCGGGGCCTCAGTGCTTTATCCTTCGGTAGAAGACTTCCCACATTGGCTCCTAACTTGCTTGCGAAGCTTATGTATAGTATCTGTTGCGCATCAGATAATCACTCTCTGAACCTCTTATGCTAATTTCCAGTGACGCGAACCCGCGACGACTTGTAGCAGTGGAGGCCGCGGCTTCTGGCCGAAAGTAATCGCAGTGAGGTAGACAGTCACCCTATGGTGTCCGCTACTACGCCTTTTCTTTCTAAATGAGGTTCCATAGCGTTTTAAGGAAAACTGCAAAGCAGCAGCAGTAGGATTTGAAATCAGAGTTACCATCTCAGCCTTTTGCTATGAAAAGGCCTACAAAGTAGTGGTGTTTGATTTTGGTTTTGGTTTCCTAGTCTTCGCTCAACAGAGGGCACCCACAAGACAATGGGGTAGAGATTGGTATTGTGTCAGGCCGTGGTGGGTGGGCCATAACCCACTACCTCTGGGGTCCCCTACTACTCCGAGATCTCCTACAGGTTTAATCTGGGGCCGCAAGGTACCCAGTTTCCGTGTGTGGACAACGTAGAGGCAGTGTAGGAGTCTTGATGATGGAGAGGCTATGTACTGGCAGGGATTACTTATACATAGCTGCTTCCTTTTCACCGTGAGGTTAGCCAGTGGCGTTAGTTGGAAGCGAGAAGGCATGCAAGCATGAACTTAAAACTAACTTATGCCTAACACACAAGACTCATCACATTCCTCTTCCGGATTAAGAATCCAAACACAAAAAATAGTGCGGAATACAAATATAAAGATATAAATCTGAGGATGGATACCTTTCTTAAAAATGTTTGAAAAAAGAGGCCCCTTCCCTATACTCACAGCATATCCTGTAGGAAAGGGGGGCCGGTAGAGAAAAGAGCTTTCCCCACTAGGTTTCGAAGCCGTTTTTCACTCACTTAAGCTAATATGAATCAAAAGTATTCTATTCAAAAAGGTATTTCGATCTTTTACAGGTAGAGAATTGTGTCAGGAGAGAGAGACCTTCTAGAGTGATCAAAGAACGCAACCATTTTCCCAGATACCTTGGAAACAGAATTGATGTAAGTCTTCTGTTTCGGGTCAGAAGTAAAGATAACGCCCAGAAGTTTGTTGCAACATCCACCTCGTTCAAGTGTGCATCAGTGTTGGTTGTTTTTTGATGGATTAAAATGTATAACCACGTTTTGCTTCAGTATTCATATGATTAAGGTCGCAGGAGATAGACCTGGCGAAATCTTGCTATTTACTGGATTTTGAAGTGTGGCAGTCAACATTGGGTATTGAGTGGGTCATTAACAATCTGTTTTGGATCACAAGAAGAGAGAAATTATAAGATAATCTTCCATTCGTTTTAGGGGGCGGTGACTAGCCATTCAACATGATTAACATTGAAAGCTCCACGGACGAATGTTTACTGAGAGATGAGTTGACAAGGTATGAGCAAGTAGCTTAGAGATACTCTTAATTATAGCAAATCCATTATTGTAGGGGCGATAGAAAGCACATAGAAATGATGTACTATTGGGAAGTGCTATTCTAAAGCACGTGTATGAATAATTGGGAATTTATTTGATATCACTGCTGCAACGAAGCTTTCCCTAATGTAGCACATGTTCCACTGTTCGCGTGATTTAATGGTCAGGTTGAATGTAAACTTAGAGGAGCCTTTGATGGATAAAGAAACTTGAGAACAGTTGAATTTGTGCCAAAAACTAGCTGTATACTCGTGCTTTCCAGGTTGAAACATATTAGCGAAAGGAGAGTTTATTTTTAAATACATAGATTAATTTAACTTCTTACTACGTTTTTTTAAGTCGGACACATTTTGGGTTTATGGAATTCATCTATGATAATTAACCGGTAAATATCTCTCATAAGTGAAAGTTGAATGACTCTCACGGTTTAAATAAATAACCTTATTTCCGTTTTTAAAATGGAACTGGTTCCAGTAGTAATAATTCAATATAAATTTAATGAAATATAAATTCAATTAAAAATAAATCGAATAAATCAAATATAAATAAGATTTCTAAAGAGAAAAATTAGAACAATTTCATTGCAACCAACAATAATTAAACGAAACAAATTATTAAGATATATTTTCATTAATGTAAGATGCAAATGATGTTACTTCTTGAATATA
Organism: Euprymna scolopes; assembly: GCF_053919585.1. NCBI lineage: Eukaryota > Metazoa > Mollusca > Cephalopoda > Sepiida > Sepiolidae > Euprymna > Euprymna scolopes. The sequence goes on along the minus strand of NC_136486.1, from coordinate 94,994,460 downwards.
GATTTACTTTGAATAAATAGTACGTATATAATATATATATATATATATATAGATATAGATAGATAGATAGATAGATCATGCTGTAATGAATGTGTATGCACATGAGTTTTCGGCATGAAACAGAGTATGTTTTGTACACAAAGAACAAAGCAAAAGAAATACAACCTCATTCTAATTGGTTATGCTTAGATCCTACATTTTAAGTTTTGTTAAATACTTGTAATATAACCACAGACTCCCATTTGATAGTTCCAGGTGTTCACCGGCATTACACACACATTAAAAAGATTCATTGGAAGTCAGTATATTCTTATTAACTCTTATTCTTCAAACTTTAAATGTGGACATATACTAGAATCGAAATGATGTATTTTATTTTTACCGTAATTGGAACAAAGACTTGAATTCAATTTTTTAAAACATTCAACATAAGACAAAATTATTCTACGCGTTTATAGTTGACTTGTAAAATCCTACGTACTCTGTTTAACCTAGTTTTTCCTCCCGCGGATTCACTTAGTTACACTGGCTTATATGGCGTTTCCTTTGCACTTTCTTAATTACGTCTTCCTAGCACATGATATTTTTATTTACAATATAATATTTTTCATAATTACCTCAATTTGAACTTCCTCTACTAAAAACTATTTTTTATAAGTCGTGACTAAGCCCTGGACATTACATGGCTTTCCGAGTAAATAATCAAAAAACGGATGCGATTTGCTCGTTGCTGGTGTTCCGTCTGGATGATGTCGGCATTAGTATATGATTACTTTTTTCATGTGTTTTCAATTATTAATATTTTTATATGCGTAGACGTTACTGTAGAAAATCGTGTACACCACCAAAAGTGTACATTGTTCATGGAATTAGAAATGTTTGTGAAAAGGCAGTAAAACTCACGTGGTTATTTACGTTTTTTATATTGGTTTTGCTTTTAGAACTAAGAAAACTATCTATTGCCGAGAGAGACTTGCGTAAACATCAAAAATACAAATAATACGAATAGAAAGGAAAACAGCGTTAAAAATAAAAGACAATGCCGAGAGTTTCAAGAAGAAAAAATAGAAACAGCATTTAAACGACAAAAGTAAAAACCAAATAAAAACACTCACTATATATTTATTTAATAAGGAAACATTGTTGTTCATAGGAAAGCAACGTTTATATTTTATCACGAGTAAAATTTAAACACGTCTTTTTTCAGTCGTAACTCCGCTTTTGGAAACTGTTTTTTTTTTTTTGTATATATCGAAACCATAAATGAACGCAAAACCTGTTATAAACAATGGCAATTTAATGACAAGTGCTCGTTTTAACTTCAACCATTGGCCCTTTTTTTCAAATCATTCACAAGAAACTCTCGTCTAACTGCACTCATTGTGTCCAATTTTCACCGACTCTCTATTTGTGCAAACATCTAAAAGCAAATTTTATGCACAAAACGTCTTATCCAGAACAGCCAAACTGCAGACTGATGTGCCGCTGGTTTGTTTACAATATAGTCGTCTTCAAGTCCAATGTAAACAAGTCTTTGTTGAGCCGCCGCCTTAAATAATCAAATTATACCAAATTCGCGTCACCAACAATTAGTACCCTGTTGCCCAGTGGACCATGATACATTCATTAACCTTTATCCTTAGCGGCTTATAAGCCTTGATAATTAGTGCTTTTCTTTGAAAATTTTGTAAAAAGTCAAATAAACATAAACTACTTATCTCGCCCATTGGTTTATATTTGTTTTAAGCCTCTTTTCTGTTAAAATTATTGACAATAACCAATTTATGATGTAATCATTTCACATGTTAATTTTATATATGTTTTCTTCGGCTTCTTGCTGCTATTTGTGTAAACGGTCGAAAGAATCCGAACAAAATATCGTGTTTTCTTGTTCAAAAGCTGTATCAGTACCGCATATTTTCATAATAGGAATATTCCTTGTTATATTTACAGAATATAAAGATCAACTTCGGTAGAGCACGTGACAGGGTCTAATAAGATCAATTGAATCGCAAATGACTGATAGACATCTCGGTCATAATACGCAATAAGTAGCTCAGGATAGGCAGATCTGTCAACAAAGCGAGTATTGAACCGATTGAATAATTGCTGTGACAAACAATTTGCTCTATCATAATTTATGGTATTTGCAAGTATATCAAAATATATGCAGATCCAATATTTTATCAATTCATTTGCTCGATTTGCTTTTGTTTTACTGTTCATGTACTATTGTTAGGTTATTTAAAATTTAAAATGTTACATTTATCTTACTTTGTTGTGAAAGCGTGTTTTTTTTTTAAATAAACGTAATAGATATGATTCACAATATTTGTGTAATTTCTGCTTTTAATTTGTTTTGGAGATAAATTTATCTGTTTCTGAATTCTGCGTTAATACTTCTTTTTTTCAAGTTCCCAAAATATCAAACATATAATCTGCAATCTATAAACAATAGGTTTCAACGAATTCATAGCTGTAATCATAACATGTAATACAAGACATACTAAATGCAATGATAACTATTTCGTCACTCCACATTATCCTATTATTACATATTTGCTATAGTTTATCTATGTCTCTTGCTTTGCTTACATCTGTCAGTATTTCTGCATTTACCGGTTCGGGGTTCTCAAGAAGTTTCTCGAGTGTGATCAGCCGCTCACGAAAATAACCGGAAACCGCCGATCGCGAAACGTTAAACCGCCTCCAGAATAGAACGCTAACCAACCTTCTCGAGTAAAATTAATTTTTATTTCATCCAGTTTATAAAAAAGTGCACTTCATGCATGTGTATTAGCTAAAAACACACAGCACATTCGTTAAAAGTTATAGAAACGCTCGACCGACATTTTCCGATTATTTCCGTCACCTGACGTTTGAGCCTGAAACAACCTTGTAGAAATCGCGGGTCGGTAACTGCAAACGTACACATATGTCTATATAATCATGCTAGAAGTCTGGTACCCACTATATGATCTGTTACGGAGTACATTGTGATGTTATTTATACCATAGGTTTGCTTTACACGTGGTTTCATGTGATATCTTCTGATAAAATTGTTGTACCTTTTCATCACAACGTAAATAATTTCGCCCAAATAACCTAGCTACGAATTCCTACCAGGTTATACAGATTTCTATAAGTCGGAAAAAACTTTATATTCTATGGCTTCTTTCCTCAAAGCATTTGTCTTTGTAAATTCTCTATTTTTCCTCGACTGTAGTAACATAGAATGCAAATAAACATCTTGTTGAACAACTCCCTATCAGGATCTTCCATATATATAGGGTCCGTAATTACTGGCGGAAGGTCATCATTGATATATATATATATATATATATATATATATATATATATATATATATATATATATATATATATATAAGTAAACAACCGGAACAGTCGTGTATCAAGTTTGGTATGCTATTCTGAGTAACAGAGACTATTGCAGAAGCAATTTCTAGCTTGTATATCTACAAATTTGTTAATATCATGTAAATTAGAAAGCATCAATTAAACTCAGTGTACAATTACGGTGATCTAATGCACATAAATTAATAAGAAAATACACTTCGCGAAACTAAAAACATGACAATTCAATTCCTGGACAGCACCGACTATATAAAAAAGCGTTATGATTTTTGCTTTCTACATATAAAACAATGCCCTAGTAAAATGAGGAGAGGTCTAATTCAACTATTAGAATATTTCAGTTTTACTTCGGGAAATAAAATATACTACATCACATTAAAGTTTCCGAGTCCGACGGATAAAAATGTTAGACCAATTTAAGTGTTTATTTACCAATTACAGTTATATAAGTGGAACTATTGTAGCAAAATTTGAACACAATAGAATCACGTGTGTTGATAAGCATTGTTATTTGCTGGGAACATAATATTCAAATAAAACAATGGCGTGATAAGTGTTATTCTGACTATAACATCGTCCACATAAAACGGTTAAGTTATTGTATGACAAGCGTTCTGAAAGTAAGGTCCCCAATTTCTATTCCGCCTGAATGGGTCAGAGGTGATTGCAAATTGCATTGTTATTGTGACTGAACTTGTGCATTCATGAAGTGAAAGTTTTATCTTTTTGTTGCAGATATTAACTGAAAACATCCCCCGCAAAAGACCTTCGTCAAATGTAGAGATGCACCAGTGAGTTCCTGAGAAATTTACATTGAACGGTGGTGACTATTTACAGAAATTCTAGAGCACAGTATGTGGTTCATCTTAATGGTTTCACCCATGTAGTCGTAGATCTTCAACTTTTAGGATTAGAAAAAATAAGGATTTGCTTTGAAATGAACCTAAGATGAAAAAGCTTGCATCGTCATCGCTGGTAAAAGTCCATTGAGAATGGCGGCGACTATGTAAGAAAATAATTTATGGAGTACAAATTTTTGCTGCTTATAACAATACAACTCGAGACATATTTATTGTTCAGGTTTGAATTAAAAAGAGAATGGTAATGTTGAAACGCCAATCGTATGCTGATGTTTAATCTGGTCGTACAGACACCGATGGAACAGATGGCTCAGATTGAACAAAGTCAGTTGTTAAAAACATGAAAGAATTTCACAAACTTGTTTTAGCCAATTGGTAATTGACGTTGTGTGAGATAGGAAAGGAGATGAAAACATCACAATTCACTATTTTCTCTGATTATTTATTAATATAATGCTGTTTTCAAGATTATTCATTTATTTTTTTTAAATATAAATAGCTAAGCTTTGGTTTGGATTCGTTTGGTTGTTTTTGTTTTACAGCATATCACCCCTTTTCAGGTTGTTTAATGCCGAACCCAAAGATTTAAGAAATTAGTTTTTTACTAGAATATATTTGTTGTTTTCATGTCGGTTTCTATTTAACCCATAGTTGGAGCCCTAACAGGTACTACCACTCCGGGTCAGAGTGGATCTGGGAGCAATGGCAATTAAAGGGTGGCTCACCAAAGCCCGAAAACTGGGGGCTCACGATATTTTTGGATATAGTTTAAGGTCATATTCAGGACCACTAAGCTTTGTGATCATTTAATGCCGGAAATGCATAATGTGTTGTTGTTGTTGTTGTTGTTGTTATTATTATTATTATTATTATTATTATTATTATTATTATTATTATTATAATAATAATAATAATAATAATAATAATACTAATAATACTAATAATAATAAATTAGTATAGTAAAATATTAAAAGTGATAATAGCTATGATAATAAAGAAAATAATAGTAATAATAATGATAACGATAATAATAATTATTACATTTTTGTATTTCTACTGTTATTATTATTATGATAATTATTATTATCAATAATATTATAATTTTCTATTATACTATTTTTCCCATCAATGCATTCCTTTAGTTTCTAATCATTTATTATATGTATTCAAATCAATTTGCGTTTTTATATATGCTGCCTATGTAAACGAACGCTAATACGTTACAATTCTAATAAATGAAAAAGAAATATAATATTCTTCAATCGCAACCGGTTACAGCAATTAACGTCAACCCTTTCGACAGTTTTTGTAAAGAATGGGTGCAGCCTAAAAACAAATTTTCAATTGTCCAACGTCTTTCCTTTTTATTTTGCTATAAGTTGTGATCCCTTGAAACATCAAAAGATTAAATAAAAATACAAAAAAAAAATCATAACCCCTCATAGCATTACAAGTAAGCATATGTGAAATCATTTATAGCTTTACAATATATATATATATATATATATATATATATATATATATATATATATATATATATATTCAAACATGTCTGATGTAACACGGAGTTTTTTTTTCTGATCTCTCTGGAAATCTTTCCTATTTGCCGAGCGGTCTTTTTTTATTTTAGTAGGCATGTTATATAAAATGGCGCACAAAAGCTTCTTTCTGTCAAAAACGACACAATCAAAGCGTACTATAAAAAAAATGAGGCAGTAAATACAAAAAAAAATGTAAAATAAAAACAACACTAAGTAAAAGATACACCAGACCCACCGATCAAAACAAAACGATCTAAATGATAATATATTATAATAAATTTAAAAATTCCAATTTAACAATTAAAAACAATAACAATACTAACACAATACTTAAACTAATGCAGAATATGGATTTATTTGCCACATTCGTAGAATGTCTCCGAACCCACTATAAAAACTCATACAACGAATACATAGGCCAAATAACAACAACACTCTCCCGACAACTAACCTATCATTTAGTTGACAATAGTGCCATGAAACAACACCTAATATTCCATGACAAAAACCTAGCCATCCGATATTAGAAATATCTTAACAAAAAATACTAAAATTCGATGTCTAAACAACTGCAGAGGACGACTAAAATTACTAGAAACCATACTTATCAAAAAACTCCAGCCCTTTTTAAACCGGATCTCATTTAACACCGGGACAAATGTACTAACAATATTTTATAACTAACATGAAACTAAATTAATAAACTATAAAATAAGAATATCGTAATTAAAAAAATTAAAATAAAAATAATGTGTTGCCAAGCCTGCTGCACCCACCTTTATAGATAATTAAAAATAATCTAAGTACATCAAGCTTCAAAGGCAAAGAAAAAGAAAACAACAAATGCTCCTGATGGTAAACGAATGCGCCAATAAAATTCACACTCCCTTTAAGTACGCAAAACACTAAAATGTATTATAAACATTTTTGCTAAGTGAAAAATGACTAAAGCAAGATTAAACTTCAAGGAAAAAATAATTCGGACGTGAACTAGCGGTGCACTAACAAAGCTCACAATTACTCGTTTGCGAAATAATTCGAGTAAGAACGAACGGTTAGTGGTGTAAATAAGAATCGCTCATTAACCAGCCTCACAAAAGCAAGAGGAGCCATTGATAGATTTAACAAATCACCTACGAAATTTGTTCGGCAAGCAGCTCAGAGGACAAGAGTTAAAAAATGTTCTATTTAATAAGTGAGCGTTGTCAGCTATGCATGGTGTACTATGCCAATCATATTGAATACTTTAATCAATTAGCTGGTTTATATATCTGTTACCATGAATTTTAATTTGTAAAACTTTCCCTTATTATAGTAAAGTATTTCATATTTATTTAAAGAGGTTATTCATGTTATTAGTGCTCTCTATCTCTATCTCTCTGTATATATATATATATATATATATATATATATATATATATATATATATATATGTATATATCTACATATTTATACATACATTCATAAACATATATATATACATATATGCAGTAATCTCTTTCAATATATATACATACATCCTTATGCATATAATAATATATGCATATATACATGTATATATATACATACCTTTTCTTGTTTTATTGTTACATTATATACACATAGACACATACATATATATTATATAGCAATATATATATATATATATATATATATATAGTAATTTATAAAATATATATGGCGATTAAGCCACACTGAATATTCTGCGTTTCATCCAACTATAGGATTCGTCAGGCTTATGCGCGAATTCTGTGGTTGCCTCTTGCTTTTATATATTTTAGGCCTAAAAGCGGGCGTATCGGCTTACATAAAAATAACAAACTTCCTGGACGTCACGTTAAACTTGGATAAAAACACATATGAACCATACTTAAAAGATAACGCTACTCCAATTTACGTAAACCCTAAGTCCAACCACCCACCATCAATTATAAAACATATTCCTAACTCGATCGTAAGTAGACTCAGTAATAACTCAAGCGATGAACATGCATTTAATAGATCATCCAATATTTACGAAACAGCCCTAAAAAATAGTGGATACAAAAATATCGATATCAAATATAAGCAACAAAACACCAACAACTATAATAAAATTAAAAATAGAAGAAAAAGAACTATAATTTGGTATACGGCCCCATACAATCAAATGTTAAAAACAAAACTTGGCAAGAAATTTCTAGATCTTATTGAAAAAACACTTTCCCGCAACCAACCCCTTACACAAAATCTTCAATAAAAATACCTTGAAGTTATCTTACAGTTGTTGCGAAAATTTAGAGATGATAATTACGGCACATAATAACGAAATACTAAATGAAAACAATGTAAATAACAGCAAAATAAACAATAAAAAAGTAGACACCATGACAGAAATAAAACCAACACTAGCAGAAATAATAATAACAATAATAATAACAATAATAATAATAATAATAATAATAATAATAATAATAATAATAATAATAATAACAAACCAACCCTGGACAAGAACAACCATACCATAAATAAAAATACTAATAACGAACAAGATAAATGCAATTGTAGACACCGCACACTTTGCCCAGTACAAAATAAATGTCTAACAAAAAGCATAGTTTATCAAGCAACAATATTTGCGAAAGAAAACCCGAATAACAAGAAATATTACATAGGCATGACTTCCTTAGATTTCAAAACCCGATACTATGACCACAAAAGCACATTCAAAAATAAAAAAAAACACCGTATAAAAACAACACTAGCGAATAAATACTGGGAACACAAAGAAAGCGGACATTCGCCGGTAGTCGAATGGAAAATAATGAGACAAGCTACCACATGCAGACATTTAGACGACCCATGTAAATTATGCCTCCATGAAAAATTTTCTATCCTGTACTTATAGAACCTTAAAATCTATTAAACTGTAGGCGGGAAATAGCAAACAACTGTGTTCACAAAACAAAACTTACTGTAGGATAGCGATACAAAATAGCTTTAAAACTAACAATAACAATAGAAAACAAACAAATCAATAAATTAAATAAACATGAATATACATAAACGATCACACACATATATGTATATATACATATATATATGTATATGTGTGTGCATGTATATGTGTACATATAGGTATATTTATATGTATAAAAAAAGGAGAACGTCTACCTAAAACCACTAACCTAGTTCTAAAACAGATCCTTTGTTTGATAAAATACATGCCCATTAGCTGATAGGAAGGGGTGCGGTGGATACAAGAAAGCTGATTGGCCAACTAGAAAATCCTCAACATATATAAAAGCAAGAGGCAACCACACAATTCGCGCATAAGCCTGACGAATCCTATAGTTGGATGAAACGCAGAATATTCAGTGTAGCTTAATCGCCATATATATTTTATAAATTACTAACTAGCTCTACCTACGTATTGAGCACTTTTGAAGTAAATACTTTAAGTTTACGCATAAATCTATACTTTCGTATATTAAATTTATGTGAATAAATAAAGTAGTTATATATATAAATATATATATATATGTATATATGTATATATATATATATATATATGTTGTGGAGAGAACCTGACTGCCTACTAGACACTATCGTCGAGTGTCTAAGGCATTTCTGTATAGGGGTTTGTCAGAACAATCTGGCATGAGGATACTTCTTTGTAGAAGTAAACGTCGTATCAAATCAAAATCATATAGAATTCTCTGCATAAATAAGATCTCACTATGGCTTACTCAGATGAGTCTTTACGAGGAGTGGTGCACTTTTCCCAGGTGGGGTTACCTCACGTAATAACACGAAAATTGATACTTGACTAGACTAGATAAATTCTCCTCATGGAATCCAGTCAGACCAAGAGACTATAACGAAAGATAGACTACAACATATGAAATTGGTTAATTTGGGAAGGGGCTATTATGTTCTGAATTTCTTTACCAACTCAGTATTTGAGAGATAAGGAGTTTAATGGAACATTAGAATATCTATATATCGCATATAAATTTAAAGTGGGCCCCTTGATTTCTGATAACTTTGACAAGTATAAAATAAAACAAAAAAATATATATATGTATATATATATAAACACATTCACATATATTTAATATATACATATACACACAGACACACATACACACACACGCATATATATATATATATATATATAAATATATATATATTACCATAGAAAAATGCGAGCATGAAAATTTATGTGGTTAAGCTTAAACATGGAAAAGGAAAAGACTAGTTGTTAAAGATATTCTAGTAAAAAAATGTAATAAATTTATAACTTAAAATATTGCAGCATTAAGAATTGATTATATAATGTTATAAATTAAATTAAAAAATCTGAATGCTGCAATATTTTAAGTTATAAATTCATGATATGTTTTACTAGAATAACTTATCCTTTTCATTACCAGTTTTAATAACTAGTCCTTTATTTTCCATGTTTTAGCTTAACCATATTACTGTTCATACTGGCATTTTTCTGCTCTAATTCATGACTTTTCCACGCTTTCTAATAAATTCACTTGTTTTTAGTTCATTTTTAGTCTTTTTTCCCATAAACATATATGTAATAACAATCTACGGCATTCGTCTGCTTTCAAAAAAATCCCATCAACAGTTTCATGTTTTCATTCCCTCTGTCTCACTTGTTACTTCTCTTTCTACAACGGTAGACAATTAGTAACAACAATAGTCGCTTAAGCGACGTGATTGTTATGGAAACCAGTCATAAATGTGTCGCTCACCTCCGTACATAATTTTACGATTTTGACCACCAGACACTTTATCATAACTTTTGTTTTACTGAACGAAAATTGAAAAGATTTTTTCACAATATAGCTGAGAAGGTGATCGGTAAACTGTAATAATTGTTTAGAATTTGGTCGAAAAATGAATGAGTGGTAAAGCTTTAAAGCATTTCTAATTACTAACCCTGTCACTTTAACATATTTTCAAACACTACCATGTTTGGATGATATATATTGTAGTTACATACACATGCATGTACATCCATATAGACAGATACATTGCATATTGTAAATACTATACAATGATTTCTTTCTTTTTTTATTAAATTGTTTATACTGGAGTATGTCAAATTTATTACATGTTCATATTTTTTGGTATTCGGATATTTGGTTTGAGTTTATCAGAATATTTCAATCAGTCCAGAGGTTTCATAATATTTTAGACGCGATGCTTTCAGCTCTAAAGACTTTGTAAGAAATTGGTTTACCGTGACTGATTCCTTACAACTATACATAATAGGACGCCATTCTTCTTAAGGTGGTAAGGAATGTTTGAATTGTGTGTGTCCTATTCGAAGTCTTCACAATACTACATTTTCTATTCTATTGATTTTTGACTCGTTTTTCTGCTCTTTTACTAGTTTGGTCATGGTTTTATAGAAGTTGTTATTGTGAAAACTGTTCCATTTATTTTGGGTGTAGATGTTTGTCGTGTTTTCTCACGGTCGATCAGAAACAACAATGCGTTGATAATGCGGAGCGTTGTTTATCACATTTTAAGGAATCCAAAGAAAATTTTTAATAAATATATTTCAATGAGATATAGATAAAACATAACAAAAAATGTGTCATGCACTTCTCTGTGTATTCCAATCGACGTCAACTAAATGGGCAGAAGTTGATGAAATCCCCCAAAGAGGAAACATCCATAGTCAGATGTGTGATTTAAGATACGGGAAATATTTTTTCATCGGTTACTTCGAGAAAGACAGAACCACTCATAAAGAATATTTTTTAAAATCATAGGTGTGTTACAAGAAATAAATCGCTTTAAATCCATATTTCTGAAGACAAAGCGTTATATTATTAAGACAAGGAACCGTGTCCCAAGTTAGTCACAGCAATGGCTAAACTACACTAATGACACTTCGGATTGTTTACGCAACTTCGGCTAGTGCCCTGCCTGGTTCCAACATTGACGGCTATGACTCTCCATCTATTTCTCTCCTCTGATGCATTCATGAATTCATTGTTGTTCATCATTCACAACTCCATTCACGATGTTTTCTCGGAAGTGTTTGATGTATTGCCACAGCTTTCCTTGCAGTTGTACTGACAGTAGGTTGCAGTTTCCTTTTGTCCGAGAAGTGCCTATACTGAGCGATTGCCCTGACCAATATACCCAAAGGGGTCTCCTCTCCAGCACAACGAGATTAGAAAATATGAATAGAATTATTATATTACATCAGTCATCTGCTCCTTACTATCTCACGCAACCCTGATCGTGGGGGCGGTTAAATGAATACTCGATCTTGCTCAGGGGTCCTCCACAGACTAGCGGAGGGAAGAAGGCGCCTTACTTTTCCAATTGACGGTTGTGCTGCCTGCAAATTTAAACAGTATCTGCTATTCCCAAATGGTTATCCATCTGGTATTAGTCTGGCTCATCGTTGCTTAACTTTGGTGATCTGGCGGAAACCGGTGCGTCAAAGTGAGTATGCGGAACTACAGGAATTCCATACATCTGGACAAGCAACAAAGGACCGTTTGCAGACGTTAAAACAATGCCACAAGAAAAGAGATTTTGCTCCAAGGAAGAAGTGGTATCGGAAATTTAATAGTATTTTAAGCTAAAGTGAAATATTTATTCATTGATTTGTTACAGACTATTATCTTCATCTTTAATATGCTGTTTCACGACCGTTCGACCAACTATTCCTAAGGTCCTGATCAGATTGTAACCGCGACGGAAACGCAAATACGAATCTCATAACTGCATCCTCAGCAATTACTGCCTTCCACAGCAGTTGTCATCTCACCACGTTTTGGTGGTCAACTAAGCCTCTGACCGGCTTGGTGTGGGATTTAAACCGTTATCTTCAGAAAAGCTCATCTGGAACCGTAGAGAAAGAGAAAAAGGGAGAGATAGAGAGAGGGAAGAGGGAGAGAGAAAGAGAGAGAGAGACAGACAGACAGAGACCACAAGATAACTTATTTGTCGTGGTTGCAGCTACGCAAATTCTTGCTTTGAATATTTTACGGAAGTCGATATGTACACGTGTTATAGCATTTTCAATGTATTCACGTCTGAAACGAATTCAACTATTTTTACTATATAATTCTTCATCAACTTCGCTATGACATAAAACTATTTTTTTTAATTATTACAGGCTAAAATATCTAAAAATGTCCATGAATTAAATTAACGTAAACATCAGTTATTTCGCTACACGCTATATATATATATATATATATATATATATATATATATATATATATATATATATGTGTGTGTGTGTGTGTGTGTGTGTATATATATATATATAGTGAATATGTGACAAAAGACTATATTCCAAAGTTAATGATGTTGACCATCTTGTAATTTATTCCGTTAATTAAGTTTACATTTACAATTCTTGACAACATCTGTTTCGTAGCGCAAAATTAATCATTTAATTAGTTTATGAATTAGTGAATCTATTTTGCCCTTAACTCTTAACTGTATTTAACACACTTTAGAAGAGTGATTGATTTTTTTCGCTACGTAATAGATACTCTCAAGAATTGTAAATGTCAACCGAATTAAAAGAAATAAATTATAAAATATATAAAATGGTCAATATTATGAAGTTTGGAATATAATCTTTGGTCATTTATTCACTATATTGCTCTATAATTATATTGATCTTCTTAAATAAGGAATGGTATCTATCATAAGGAAATAAAGTACATTGCAACATAAATATATATATATATATATATATATATATATATATATATATATATATATATATATATATATAAGATTGTCGCATATCTCACTGCTACATCATTGTGTTTTGTTTTTATGTTGACTCACCATGTTCTGACTCATATATTTGTGTGATGATCTAGCAATTGTTGCATTTCATGATCGGTTATTTGTTAGTTTTGTATACTTATTGTTGTTTTAATAGTTGTTTCTTTGTTCAAATAGATAGCAATGATGTGGCATAGCCCCAAGTGTAATTATCTTTAATTCTATAATAATGAGAATAAAATATTTCATCCCTCCACTTGCTCTCATCTTAATGGAGACCACCATCGATGATCGGCGGCTAAGAGAAATGTGCTCATAAGTGCATTGCTGTAGTAGTTTTGTGCCATTCGTAGTTTTTTTTTTACAAAGTAGTCAATACTTATCAAAGCCCGAAACCCACTGGAGGATAAGGTTTAAAGTATAACATATATATATATATATATATATATATATATATATATATATATATATATATATATATATATATACATATAAGGAAACCTGTCTTTCTGTCTGTATCTGTGTGTCTGTGTAGATTTTCCTACGCAATAACTCTGTCAATTTAAAGTCTACATACTCGAAATTTGATATACAGAGAACTGAGATTTGGGATAATTTTTGTAATCCTTTTTTGGCCAGAAATTTGGCTGTTAAGGAGTCGAATTTCAAGGATTTAACCTATGAGAACCCTACCAAACTCCTCCACGAATTTTTGGTATTGACACTTGAAATTTTAGATATAGGTTCATTCAGAGATAGGCAAGCTTTTAATTTGTTAGGGTCGAAAATTTGAGCCATCAATATATAAATATATGTATGTATGTTTGCATGTCTACCTAAAAATTTTGACAGAGGCGGCGGATTTTCACACGATTAGTATCGTTTGAAGCTTGACCCTTCAGACGACAGATACCGAAAACTCGGCTAAAATCATTAATTTCTTCACCCTCAACTATGCACCATCTACAGGGAATCGTCGCTTTTTTCGCCGATATTTTCGAAAGTCATCCCTTTTTTTCGATTGTCTATCCTAAATGTAAACCTACTTCCCTCCCGGGTTGACGGTGGTTGTAACAGCAAAGATGTCATGTTTTCCCCGTTCTTTTCCTCCTTCACGGTACTGGTTCGAGCCTGCTTTCGTACTACAACTTTTCTTTTAGCTCAACATATACGTCCTGGTTGAAATGCTAATCTATCTATATATCTATGAAAGTGCACGTGTCAATGTGTCTGTGTGTGTGTGTGTGTGTGTACATTTCCCTACGCAATAAATTTTAAGTCCACAGACTCGAAATTTGATATACCGGGTACTGAGATTTGGGAAAATCTCTGTGATTTGTTTTCGGTCAGAAATTTGGCTATTAAGGGGTCAAAGTTACACGATTTGACCTTTGAGAACTTTACCAAACTCCTCCGAAAATTCTGTGTCGAAACACTTGAAATTTTAGATATAGGTTCCTTGGACATGGATCTAACATAATAACATGATTTGATCCCAAAATAATAAAAGTTAAGAGGTCATAATAGAGGTCAAAGATAAAACCAGTGACTTTTTTTTGTTGTTCAACATACACCTCGAAAAACCTGGGCAACGCCGGGTTGAAATGCGAGTTTATCTATAAAAGTGCATGTGGCTGTCTGTCTGTCTGTGTGTGTGTTCGTGTGTCTGTGTACATTTCCCTACGAAATCACTCTGTCAATGTTCAGTCTACAGACTCGAAATTTGATATACCGCGTACTGAGATATGAGAAAATCTTTGTAATCCGTTTTCAGCCAGAAATTTGGCGGTTAAAGAGGTCATGGTTTAACGATTGACCTTTGAGAACTCTACCAAACTCCTCCTCCAATTTCTGGTATAAACACTTGAAATTTCTGGTCTAAGCATTTGAAATTTTACATAAAGGTATTCAGAGATAGGGAAAGCTTTTTAATCGGTTTGGGTCGAAAATTTGAGCTACCGATACCAATTGTATGCTTGCCGAGCACTCTAGTAACTGAGCAAACCCGCCACACACACAAGAATGCGTTTTTTTAATTACACACAGAAAGTAACGCGCAGCATTAATCCGACAGTGAAATGTACCTACCTCATACCTCATATATATATATATATATATATATATATATATATATATATATATATATATATATATATATATATATATATATTGGTGTATTATTATAGTATTTGTGAGAGGGAAATTGGACAGAGTGATACTTCCTATTTATTTGTACATGTATGAGAGAAGTAATCGGAACCTTTGGTTTATAATAAAAATGAGTTATCGCCTTTCTCTCATCACTCCATTTTTGCGTGTGACTTTGGAAAGTAGCGAATGGCGCGCATTGTGAGGTCGTCCGATATTTCAATCGCTTATTGGCGACCTATTCTGTCATCAGCAATGAGGCTCTGTTTATACTTATGCAAGAGGAGTACATTTTAAGTAAGATTTAAAAATCAGAGAAATAAGCATATCTAAAGACGTAATGAAACATAATTTCCGGACCAAAACACCTGCACACTTACAGTAATTGGCAGACGGTATAGCTTAGCTATCGACTTTGGATTATTAGGAAAAAAAATCAACATAACTTATAATATATATGTAATATGTATGAAAACACACACACACACACACACACACACACACACATATATATATATATATGTGTGTGTGTGTGTGTGTGTGTGTGTGTGTGTGTGTGTGTGTGTGTGTGTGTGTGTGTGGAACTCACCAAAACTCGGCAGATGGCGGCGAGCAGGTTGGCGTTTATGTTTTGGGAGGCTCATGTTGTTTATGTTCTTGACGTATGTCCAGACGAAGTTGTCCAGCGATGTAAGGTCGGGGAGAAGAGGGTCCAGTAAGCGAAGCCTGGTTTTTTTTTGAAGTTGTGGGCCGGCGATGAGTCCTGCTGCCACACTCAGAGTCTGCAGCGGTCATCTGATTGCACCAGGAGATCACCACACTATTCAGCGCACCCAGGTACATTTTGATGTTGACTTTCAAGCCGACTTCGCAGGTGTAAGGTAGCATTATGTTCCACTCAAACTTGAAACTACACAAGGGACCATAACCGTGGCCGGAAAGTTTGGGCATGCCCCTGTTATCTGGGTTTGCATTTTGAGTGTGCTGGAACTGGTCCTGTTTTCATTAGCATGATTTTTACAGCAATCTCGCTCGTTGAACATTGCCACATTCAGACATGATAGAACGCTCTTAATCCTCTTTGGATTTATACACAACTAATCAACTAGAAAGGGGTATACATAAAAACAGACGTTTTTTATAAAACGAAAATTGAATCAATTGGTCTTTTCTAGGGCGAGAATTTTATCGCTCCACCATATATATATATATATATATATATATATATATATATATATATATATATATATATATATATATATATATATATATACTAAAGCACATATTGTAGCATACCTTGAGATCTAAACATTGCCTTGGAATTAAATATTTTTGGCTAAGAGTGTGCTTAAAAACATGTCTATAACTACGTGTTTCTTTATTTTTATGTTTTGGCGGACTTCAAATATTTCAATTTTCTGATTATCAACACGTTTCTTCATTAATTCTTTTTCATTCTAAGGAATACATTTTTTTTCCTTCTATGAAGCATACATTTGTCTTGGATAAGTGGTTTAGTGGTCCTCCACTATTCAACGAGTCACGTGTGATACGTACTTCATGAATATATGAATAAACTATTATGTGTGCGAATAACATATTTTTTTAAGTTTGGAATGATGACTGAGCAATTATGTATATGTATATATTATCAACTGACAGGTGTTTCATTTTTTGTAAGACACATCAGTGTGGCAGTGCACTGGGAACATGTCGACCTCGCGGCTCGAATCCAGAAACAGTAATAAGTGACAATTGCTTATTATAACGTCATATCTGTCGAATTCATTTAGATATTGTCATGGAGTAGGGGAAATTAAACTATGTTATATAGTACTAGCGTAAGCTTGTCTCGGCATTATTCTGGAAATTAGAATAAGTCAAGAAGTTCTATTACTTAAGCGAAATACGTAATAATATTACTATTGACAATGCTAGTAATACCAAAAAGACTAACAATACTGTACCATATCAATTTGCCGTATTAGTTTTTGTTATAATATATTTATTTTTTTATAATATATTTTTCTGGTATTTTGTTATAATATATTTTTCTGGTAGTTTCACTTTACATTTACGATATGTTTTTTTTATAATAAATTGTCGATTTTCCAAATGCAAATGAATGTACTCGTTATAGCTTACTTGATATTGTGGACATAGTAAACCTTAACAATAAGCGATGTTTTCAGTTATGGTTTATCCGTATCACTACAGCTAATTCAACTTAGTTAGCAGGTTTTTTGTTTAATCTCTGTTCGTTTGGTAGTATGTGTTTGTGGAACCTACATACAGTGTATTCTTAAATGTACGAGAAAATATTACCATAGCTACTACTACTACATCTATAATTAATTATAATAAAACAAGAAAAATAATTTTAAAACTATTGTAATAATAATAAAACCATTATTTTTAATAATAATAATAATAATAATAATAATAATAATAATAATAATAATAATAATAATAATAATAAAACGTTTAAAAACTGACACAGTACAAATGTAATTCCTCCTCCAAAAAGTACCGACATCAACTGGCACAGCACCGAGTAGTTGATGAGAGTCAAGCAGACTGGAAAGACTAAGGACTGAAAGCATTTATCAGGCCTTCACTGTATGAGTGTGACTAGGCTTTGAGAGGATTATTGCCACCCACATTTCAGTGAAGACCAGTGGTGTCTAGCACCAAGAAATCAATGGAAGACTGTTGTTGCGGTCCAAAGTCTTGCAGAGTACTTGGAATTTGTGAATACTTTTGGTAGTCAGACTACATGAAACACCATAGCTTGATCTGAAAAAGAAGTATTTAATGATGGCTAGTCAACAATTACCTCTAGTCAACAACAACAATAACAAAAACAACAACGACAACAGCAAAAACAATAACAATAACAACAACAACAATAATAATAATAATAATAATAATAATAATAATAATAATAATAACTCAAGCATGTTTAATCCGAGGCACATTCCAAAAGTAATGCATATTAGTTTTCTTCCGCTCCAATGGATCAGAGCTGATTATTGCATTGCTATGATGACCGATCTTATGCATTTATGATCTTACTGTTACATATATTGACGGGATGATATTCTAAGACTTGAATCAGAAGCAAAGTGTGTGAAATTTCTTAGACTTGAATTAGAAACAAAGATAAATTAGTGAATGCCTTTATGCAGACAAAAAATATTGAATCGATCAAACTTCATCGGTGCCTGTTGAACGTTTCTGAAGCCGATGAAGTTGATATTAGCACAGTAACGAAATGGATTCGTCGATTTCAGAGTGTCAACACAGACTATACCTGTTTCGGACCTTTTTGGACCTAAGCATCAAATGAGCCTTATAGATGTGCATTGAAAATGCTGGTGACTTTGTAGAAAAATAAATTCTGGACACAAATGGTCGCGCGATTTAATGGTACCATTCGTGTTTTCGTAGATCTTCAACGTTTTGAATTTTTAGTTACAAATTGGAACAACGCTTATAGAATTCTTGATTATATACAATATAAGATTATCAATTGATTGAAAAAAGTATAGGGATGATTGAACTGACTGTTGAAGGACGATACATAACAATACAAAATAGATAAACATACAAATAATTATTTTTTATGAGATTCCGTATCACCACTACTATTTATCATAGAACGATGAATTATGCCAATATACTTAAGAAAATAAAAAGGCCAGACACAAGTTTACTAATACAGACGAAAAAATTAACCATATAATTTATATGAAAATCCTAAAACTTTTCGCAAGTAATAAATAGGGATTAGAGATGCGAATGAACACACACATAATCTTCAGCCAGGATATCCAAACGGAAAGGCACACTGTTAATTGTAAGGAAAAATGGAAGACAAGAGGCAGCAGAAGAAATGGAACTACCCAACCAATGAGGAAGGAAGGAAGGAAGGATCCTTTAGTTTTTGACAGACTATGAATACCTACGTAAGGGGTTCCTGCGCGTGAATTTTTTGTGGCAGGAGGTGCGCAATCTCCACCCACATTTCTCCTTAGTCGACATTGTTAAATTCTAGTGGCAAATGAAGTGTATGTATATGGCGACCGGAAACAAATGCAGAGATAAACGGAGAGCACATACAGCGTCTAGAATTCCCAAAGTTGTTTTACTTCGGTAATCTGATGAGAACCGGTGTGCCAACCAAGGGGAGATTAGGGAAATGGGCAAATATGACACCTACAAATATTCGGGACTTCTAGAAGATTGCGTATGAGTCCGTGGTAAAATAACAGTTAGACATCTAAGCTGCTAGCGTGTGGAGATATTACCAGCAGTAGCCGAAAAAAGAACATACAAAAATTAGGAAGTGTGCATGGGCATGGTGACAAGAGAAAAGAAAGGAAGGGCACCACATGGTTGAGGAAGAAAAAGTGCGGTGGAAATAGATAGACGTGTAAGGTTGAAGCTGAGAAATGGGAGTCTACGGCCGGCGTGAAGGGTGCCGTAAAAGATGCTGTCAGATGAGCTGGACATGTGGCCCCGAGAGATATTTAAGCTGATGTCGAGTCAAAGGAAATTTTAAAAAACGTTAATAAAGGACGTGTGCTTAAAAAAAAAATCGAACGGCGTAAGCGCCCCTGAGGGGTTTGAACTGTAGCGAATACAGTCCGAGCGTAATGGGCACGTTACAAAATAGACAGCATAAAACCAACAAAAATAAAATGAGATTAAAAAAGAAGACCTAAAATCAACAAAAAACTCCTACAAGCTAAATTTTATAGTAGGAACCTAAGACAATATAGGCATGTCGGCCTGTGCGCAAATAATGAATGAAATAAGTCTATTGCACATATATGACGTGTTTTTATCACGCATATTCCAGTACTCGTATTACAACTCCGAGAAACTATATTAATAACCAATAAATTCATTATAAGCTACAATTATTTCAATTTAGAACGTACGGTATCGCCCCCACACTGATTTTTTTTAAAAGGAGATCGTCACCGTTACCTAAAATGCAAGTAGTATTATATATCGCTATAATGCCAAACATTCGAATGTAACTAAAATACACTTCATTATAATTCAGAGTAGAAAATAAATGAAATAATTGTTTACTTCTTGTAAATAAAGTATATGTTGTTACCAAATTCTATCGTTTCCAAGAGATTATACAATAATACAGCTGCGACATCGTTTATGCAGAATATTAATAAAATAGACGCGTCACAAACGTTTACAAGTGTTTTGGAGATATATTACCGTAACCAGTCGCCCATGTATGGAGTACTACTGTCACATCTGGGCTGGTGCATCTGCTACTAGTCTCTCGCTCCTGGACAATGTTCAAAAGAGATTCGCCAACCTAATAGGTTCCCAACTGTCATCTAAGCTCCAGCCCCTGTCCAATCGACGAAATGTTGCACCCATCTGCCTGTTTTACAAGTATTTCAATGGTGGATGCTCTGACGAACTACAAGCCCTTGTACCCCCTCGACGAAAATAACCTCGACAAACCCGACAAGCAGCGAAGTCCAACCCCTACACAGTTGAGATCCCTAGATGTAAGAAAGCATTCTACTCTAAAAGCATCTTCACCTGAATTTGGGAACGTCTTCCAGTTTCCTGCTTCCCCAACTGTACTGACATGCAAAAGTTCAAGTGTAATGTGAACAATCATCTTGCTGCTGAAGTCCCTACGTAGTACCCCTGCAACTTAGGTCCCTGATAGTAAGCCCCTGCATCAGTGGCAATGTGCCTTGTTTAGGGTGAAAATTTAATTAAAAAAAAACAAAGCTACATATCCAATAGGTGGGTCGGTTTCAGTTCGATCACACGTGAACAAATAAGTGTGGTCTCTGCTTTCGTGCCACTCGACCATAAGCAGAAATAAAATAACAGGAGCAACATGCAGCAAGAATATCTACCATTATATAAAACGAACTCTATCTGTGTGTGTGTGAGTTCGTTCTCTATGGACTCCAAAAGACTGAGCCAATTTTGTTTGTAATCTCACACGAATATACTTTATAAAAGTGTTCAGATTAGTTTTATAGTACTGTATTCAATAAGTATCAAAACACGATAGTCGGTAAAAATCCGATAAAAGAAGGAACAGACGATTTTACTTCAGTTGATGCCTGATACAGCCTAACTTTACAAGCGCAGTTGAGGTTTTATTAACGCAGAAGTAGAAGGTCCTCTAATATTAAATCAACAGTATTTTCTTTGGTATAACCGAGGTCCGTTCGAAATGAATGTTTCTGTTAAGAGCAAAATTGAACTATGGTATTAACCGCACGAGCAGAATATCCCGCCATATAAAATCAACATTAGTTTCTTTGATATGAGAAGGGTGCGTCTGAAATTAGAGCAGGATTGGGTCATGATACTTGACTTTTGCATTTTAAACTTTAATTTAAGCTATTATATAAAAATAATATCATAAAATCGACAGGGGGTTCCTACAAGTCAATATAGACGATTAAGAGAGGCACGTGAAGCTTCTTTCCTGTGCACTACGATGGGTCCCTAACTAGACCAGGCAATTACTCGATAAAATTGCAAAATAGGCGCTTTCACGTGTTTCATTGGCAATATAATATGGGAAGGATAAAAATGTGTTAATTTACATGCAATCCCGGGCAACGTCCGATCAATCTGCTAGTGAGGGATACAACACTGAAATTCCCACGCGCCTCATTCATAAGTAGAATAAAGAGAGAGAGGATATGGAAGAAGAAAAAGGAAAAGAAGAAGAAGAAATAATAAATACATATTTTCTTTCTTTTCTTTCTTCACTCATACAGAGTGAAGTTCAGGTGTATGCAATATTATGCTCCAAGCTTACACTCTCTCCAACTCACCTTAATTTTCTATTATTGTGTATTGCTCTTAAAGTTGCCCTAAAATTGGTAACGCCCAAAACAGTTACTTTTGTGACGTACATGTTCTCTGCTAAATGTTGAAAATAATTTTCTTTTCATCAACAATCTTTCTGTTTTGAAAGGCTGTCTTCATTTATGTATTTCATGTGACCTTTGCCCCTGATACTTTTACATCGCATGATATGTCAAAATACTATGGTATCCTGATAATATATATATATATATATATATATATATGTATGTATATATGCATACTAGCGCTGGTTACCCGGCGTTGCCCGGATTTTTAGATGCGTGTATGGTTGGGGGAGATAAAATGAAAACAAAGCGAAGTAATAACCCTATTTAAATATTATAAAAACAAACAATGTTAAAACTATCAAGGAAAAAAACCTGAAAAAAAAACAATTACAAAAAGGAACGTGATGCAATACGAACGGTCCAGCGGTGCCTGGGCGTTTGAAAAATTCCAAAAAAGATTGATGGGGAGGGGAGGGTTCGAACTCGGATCATTGAGGAAAAAAATGAAAACACGTGATGAATTAACTAAAAAGGGAATGAGGTCAAATATCAATTGCGCAGTGAATGAATTCTTAATGATTTTTTTCTTTTTTTCTCGAATTCTAAATTAATTTATTTGTTTTAATTTTAATTTAAGTGTAATGCAAGTGAATTCACGATATCGTTGCGTAGTAATAATAAACAGTAAAGAATTAATTCTTTGTGTTAAAATAAATGTTTAGTTGAAAGCAATAATAAATAAAGGAATAGTTATATTTCAAGGTTAGAGTCGTTAAAACCGGAAGTAAAAACTGGTTAGTCCCGAAGGTTGCGTCTTACACTAACGAAAAAAAAATCAAAAAGGAAGCAATAATAATAATCTCTTTATATTTTTTATTTTTATTTTATTTAGGATAAAAAACAGAAAGCAGAAATCAGGGAAAGAAGATTACACTTTTTTTTATTTAAGAAAAGCCCTATGAATAACCTTGTACGATTCCAAACCGGTGTTTCATTTTACTGTTCCTTGTGAACGCATTCGATGCGGTGTAAATGGGGAGCGGGAAAAGGAGGAATCTAATAGAGAGAAAATATGTTGCAACTTTCATTGAATCTTACTGATTCTGTCAGTGAACTCTCACCGGAAAAATATAGGAATGTACGGTTATCGAAGAAGTGTAAGGGTCATAGGCCTATAGCATATCTCAGATCTTGCGTTGCAGTTTGTGCATATTACATTTGCATGTCTTGATTTTTAATCCTATTAAGGTAAAACTCACACGGGAAAAATAAGTTAATTTAATTTATATAGAGAGAAATAGAAAGAATATATATATATATATATATATATATATATATATATATATATATATATAGTGGGTAGCAAAAGTAGTTGGTACATTGTATGTTTTCGTATTTCTCAAGAAATATCAAGTTAATTTGAATGAAAACTTACCCTCAATTTTGAACAAATATTATTTATTAAAGATAAAACGGGAAAAAATATATACACAGGCGGCGAAAAGAAAGTCCGCCCTTGTATTTTTTTTCCAAAACTGCAAATTCAGGCTAAATATAATGTAACTATTTAAACAAAATATATCTTATTTGATTGACCTTTTATTCTACTATAATTTTACCGGTTCATGTTTGACTTTTAATTGAAATATTCCAGTGTTAACGTCAATTTAAAAAAAAAAAATTAAAATTGAGAAGGCAAAAAGAAAGTCCGTACAATAGGAAATTGTTATTTACATATAACTTTAGAATATTAAGGAAACAGAAACACGACAGGAACACAATGAAGTAATTTAGTAGCATAGCCATTTTACAATCTGGAAGCCTGCAATTTTGTTTTTTGGAACTCCATCCCACTTTTCTTTAATTTTTGTTCAAAGTTTTTCAACATTTGAAATTTTAGCATTGCGCAGCTGTTGACTGATATAATTCCATACGTTTTCGATAAAAGTGAGGTCCTGAGATTGTGCAAACCAATCCAACACGGAATACCATGCCCTCCCAGGAACCTCATGACATTGCTAGCTGTGGAAATGGGAGCATTACCCTGCATTGATATGGAATTATCATCCAAATTCCGACCTAAGTAGGTTAGGAAATGCTCAGTAAACATATTAATGTACTTGGTCGAATTAATTCGACCTTGCAAGCGAACTGTAGGTTCTGGACCATTGGTACTAATAATGCCTAATACCAAAACTGAACCTCTACCACCTTGCAAGGTTGAAACTGAGCGCCTAGTTAAATTCTTCGTCTTTACTCCGATGGACGTACTGCCTAACATCACTGCCCTGCCCATAGAACTTGCTTTCGCCGCTAAAAAGCACTTTTGACCAATATGAAGAGTCATGATCTTCATTGCATCCGACGAATTTCAGACGGCGCTATCTGTTCTTTACAGAAATCATTGGCTTGCGTCTTGCAACATATCCTCGCAAATTAAATTCCTTTATCTATTCTTGACAGTAGAAACAGAGCACTTTTAACAAGATTGCACTGTTGTTGGATTTGAGGAGCCGTTTTAAATCGGTTTCTTAGGCTGCGGATCTTGATAGCATTGTCTTCCTTGTTAGAAATAAGTGTAGTACGACCAGATCTAGGGGCATCACGAACACTGCCAGTGTGTTCGTGCTTTCGCACAGTCTTTCGTACCGCTTGTCTCATCACATTTCAATCTGCAGCCGATTTCTCGATTGGATAAACCAGAAAGCTGGAAATTAATGAACTCTTGAAAATTCCTAAGAGAAAGTCGTGGCATATGGACTAAATGTTACGTTGCATAACATTGAACAACAATTACGATTAAGGATGTTTTTTATCTGTCGGTGGATATTTTAAACTGATTTAGTGGCGATAATTAAAGCTGTTTTTAAGCGAATTTGTTGCCGCGGACTTTTTTTTTACCCCCTGAATTTTAAGTTATTTTTTTAAAAGTCAAATATGAACAGGTGAAATTATTGAGCGAACCAAATGAGGTATTGGTTGTTTAAACAGTTACATTACATTTAGCTTCAATTTGCAGTATTTGAAAAATATAAGTGCAGACTTTCTTTTTGCCAGCATTGAACTTAGTTGACAAATATTGCTTAAGAAAAATATTTAATTATTCATATTCAAAAGTATTTAGCCTACTGTAAATTTTCATTCTTTAGTATTCATTTCTTCTTGCAACAATACTTTCTATAATACGTACAACCAATCAGAAATTTCAATTTTGAGCAGTCATAAAATCTTGCTACAACATTTCACCCAATCAAAAGACATCCCACGGTTTGGGCTCCTTATAATTTAGTTGATAACAGCCCTCAGACATTGCGCAGGTTGTCTCTTTGATTACTCTTTTAAAATGGTTAAAACAAAGGATTGACTAATGATGTACGTCAGGAAATCATAGCAAGGTATAAAGATGGGAAGGGGTACAGGAAAAAAGCTTCAGAACAAAATTTGATGGTGAGTACAATTAGGGCTGTTGTGAGAAATTGAAAAACAACGGGTGGTAATACTAAAAATTACTCAAGCAATAGTCGGACAAGTAAATTAAATGGTATTACTGCTCGTCGCATTGCTCGTAACGTGAAGAAAGAACCATTTCTGACTCGTTCAGATATTCAGAAGGATTTCCAGAAAGCGGGTAATGGAGAAAGCAAGGACACAATCAAGAAGTAATTGAATCGTACAGGACTGCAATCTAAATCACCGAGAAAGACACCATTGTTAATTCTAGATACGTGAAAGATCGCTTGAAATATATATATATATATATATATATATATATATATATATATATATAAAATCCGTAATCCTGTCTGTTTGTTTGTTTGTTTGTTCACAATTTGATTAATATATACAAAACTTCCTGCTGAAAACGGTTATCTATATAAATTTTATTTACTATAAGATTTTCTATATAAATAAATAGCATCACGATCAATATATACACACTATATTGAAGGCAATGCACATAATAGAACTAATCTAATTTGCATATTATATTAAAGATAATCTTTTTAAATAATTCGCTCAATTAAAATTACTGATTATAGTAATGTAATTGATGTAATTGTTCTATTTAAGAGTATTATTTAAAGTTAATTTATTTAAATTATTTAATTCAAGTTATTTTGTACTATTTGCTAAACTGGCACATTTTAAGTAATTTTCACTGATATTTCACTTCCGGTTAGTAATGGATATAGTTTTTAACCAAATCGAGAGATATGGTGATAAAATGATTTGCTTTAATTATTTATTTTATATAAAATGTAAAAGTTATAAATATTGATAAAAAAAATAAATAATTAGGCTAAGGGTGATTTTATTGTAAGACGAAATATTTTAAATCGTTAGCCCTCTATTAACATCTCGTCTATAAATGTCGAATCAGTGTAAGGTGTGAGCACGTTTACCAAAAGGTTAAAATTTATTTCCTACGGACGATTTTAAAATAATTTTTCAACTATTCATTTGACTGTCTTAATTTTATTATCGTTTCCATAATACTTTGAAAAAGAAACAAGGTAAAGTAACGCTTTTTATATCAGATATATTCCTACGCGTTTTTTTTTTTTACTTTTTTTTCTTCGATTTTCTTTTGAGAAATATCTTATGCTTTCCTGTCTGGGTAATTGATTTAGTTGATAATATATATTTGTGTGGGGGAGTTTCGACATAATTATGGGTTTTTTTCGGGGGGAGGGAGTGTCGCTTTATGTCTCAGCGTCACTCCAAGAAAAATAATTGCAGAAGTACAAAAATGCGGGTCTTTTTATCTGTTTAGTACTTCTGCAGTTTACGAACCGTGCTATTTTTTAGATACGATTTACAAGTGCAATTCAATTTTTGCCGTATCTTTTGTTTATTAAATTTTTATGTGAAAGTCCTTCCTTTATTAAAAATGGGGTACTTTTTATATACACAACCAAGCATAGTTTATCCGCAAAAATCCTAATTTACATTTTTGGGAGCAACACAAACTTAAAACGGACGTGTACAGTTTTTTTTTCTACGTAATGTAGAACTTTCGTTTACATTTTTACCAGTGGTACAAGAAATGTCGTTTACCCAGAAGTTTTGGTTTCGAACCTGTAATTACATAAATATTAAACAAATGCCAATTAGTATTGTGTAAGACAAATATATCCGTAGCAAAGCTTGGGTAAATTGGCTAGTTTGTTTATAAATATCAATGTGAATCGCATGATTCTAGAACAAAGTTATTTTGTCAGACGAAACTAAAATTGAGCTTTTCGGAAGAAACATGCGCCCCTATGTATGGAGAAAAAAGGCCACAAAATTTAAATCATCTAATATCATTCCCACTGTAAAATTTCGAGGTGGAAATGTGATGATTTAGGGCTGCTTTTCTGCAAATACAGTTTCAGGAATTTTAAGCATAGAAGGGAAAATGAATGCAGCAAAATACACAAAAAAGTTGTAAACACATCTGTTAAAGAGCGCCGCAGATTTGGGACTGGGCTGTGATTTTTGTCTTCTAGCGAACAAGGATCCCAAGCACAAGGCTAAAATAACTATGAAATGGTTTAAGGATAATAAGATTAGTGTACTACAGTGGTCTAGCTAGTCATCCGACCTAAATCCCATCGAAAATCTATGGAAAACTTTTAGTTAAGGGTGCATGCAAGTAATCCCAAGAATATCAAGGAATCGAAGAAAGTTGGCGAAAAAGAATGGTTGAAATAATTTGCAAGTGATTGTAAGTAACTAGTAGGCAGTTATGGAAAGCGTCTAGACGCTATAAGGAAAAACAGAGGATATACACTTAAATATTAATGAATGTGTAAAATATGTTTGCATACGGATAATTTAATTTTTCGTTAATAAATATATGTCAACTAGATATATATATATAAATTTCCCTTTTTTTTGATAGATAATATCTCTTCATTTCAAATTTTGAGAATATGAAAAAAAAACAACGTATCAAATAGGTTTGCTACCCATTATATATATATATATATATATATATATATGTATATATATATAGTAAAACTGGTAATTAGTAAAAACCTGAAGATAGTGCTCAATAATATTGAAGAGCAAATATGTGTTTTATGTTATATTACCTTTTATCTGTTTGGTTACATATGTTTCGTATATTGGACCATGTTTACGATCCAATAGCCTCGGCAGACCTTACAGAGGGTAAGATATAATAAGAGGGAGGGAGACAGATATTGGCAATATTTAAGTTTTGAAGGTTAAAATACATTAGATTGTAGTGTGTGTGGGGTGTGTAGCAGAATCAGGTAGGCGTGGGAAGAGATATATGAATATTGGGAGGGGGAGGTGGAGAGAGGATAGTAAAGAAAAATGAAAGGGGGAGGGGAAAGTAGAGGAGAAGTTTCAATTTTTAGGTTTAAAAATTTGGACTGCTTTTTCTTGGTTAGCCAGGCATATGAAGTAGATGAGAGAGAAAGAGAGAGAGAGAGAGAGAGAGAGGGGGGATAGAGAGAAAGGGTTTGTTTAGGTGTCATATGTGTTTGGCAAGTTAAAGGTTTCATTTAGAATTTTCGTAGTTGCTATAAGGCAACTTGTTCATTTCAATTGACAATGAGTGGTTTTTATGTAGTTAAGGATTAATACATGCCAAAGTACGCGCAAATACGCATACCTATGTACATTTCTACACATCAACATGCAGACACATACGCACATACACATATATAAACGATGTATATGCAGACATACATGCGCCTATATGCAGACATACACACGTACATACAACTCCTATACACATATAAATACTCATATATATACACACATATATATATATATATATATATATATATATATATATATATATACACATACGTGGACATATAGATATCCAGTAAGAAGTAGATGTATATATACATACATACAGACATGCACCCATATACACGTATATACAATTACTTAAATATACATATTCATAAAAATATACAGACATATATATATGTGTGTGTGCGTGTGTGTATGTGTGTGTGTGTCTGTTTATACCAAGTAAATAAAGTAAAGTTAATAATAAAATAAATAAATACACAGTTGTACTTAATGATGCGAGGTTAGGTAGACGCATTGCGAGATATGTTCGAAAAACATGTTGTTTAATATTTAGGGGTATGTATTGATGTTCTTTGCTTACTGGATAGGGATTAAATTATAGTGTCTAAAAAATTATAGGGATCTACATAAAAGTAAGGATGAAGATAAGAGTAGAGATAGAATTAATTAATAGATTGAGAGATTAAAAACAGGGGGTATAAAGTTTAAAGGTTAAAAATTATGAGAGTGTGGTTATAGTTTAGCCAGGGGTTCTTGTAGTTTCGTTAGGTTCATATATATATATATATATATATATATATATATATATATATATATATATATATATATGGGGGGCCTAGCCTGTTGTTTAGGCAGTGGTTATGCTTAACTTTATTTTCAGTGTTAAATGTATTGTGGATACAGATATATACATACATACACATACATGCATATAAACTCAGATATAGCTATACCTGTATACATACGTTCAGCCAAGCAGACACATAGATGATGATTGCAACGTCTTGTCAGACGAGTGCCACTCCCTCACACATTTAAAATCCATGAGCCCAAATGCCTGAGGGAGTATCTATACAAAGATGATGTTACAGAGTCTTAGCTTTGTACGACAGCTAAGTCTCTCTCTCGGTTCAAAATGTTGAGATCCAGCAACAAGCAAGAGCTAGATAGCCAGCAACAAATTAAACTGCAGACCAGCTTAATGCGGGTACTGGTCTCCCGCTGTATGTTTTTTTTAAATCAGAGATTTGCTTCTCCTAGAAAGGTTGCCTTCACCACGGCTTACGGGAGCTCTCTCCACCCCACTACACATACACACACACACACACACAAACAAATATACACGGTGCTAGTTGGTCGTTGACTCAGAAAAAGAGTTCATGACACATAGATACACACATATATACAGACACTAACACCTAGATGTACGCAAACACACACACACACACACATATATATATATATATATATATATATATATATATATATATATAGTCTTTGAATTTTTTAACCTTTAAAACTATGCAAAACATAATTTTTATCATTCGGTAGAAAACCATCTAGTCAGTAAGTCATTTAATCACCTGCAATCACTGCATTAACTCGCTCTGGAATTTACTATAATACCAATAATTTATTTTTCAGGGGATCATCAGTTGTTTACCATGAAACACTGTTTATATATATATATATATATATATATATATATATATTTAGGGCGATTATATAAATATACAATTACGTGTACATAAATATACACATATAAATATAAATCTATGTAAGTATATATATATAAATATATATATATATATATATATATATCCACATACAATACTGTAACGCTATGTCACAGTTCATCAGCTAGACTTGACAAGCATCTACCTCAAACCAGATTAAAAACACGACCAACCAAACAACAGCCGGAGCCTGTTAAGCTATTCGGCTTCTGTTGGAGGTCTCTGAATTAACAATGTTTTGACATTGTCCAAATGCCTAAACTCAATTTGTTTACACAAAGAGCATCGCTAATAATGTTAATGGCAGTTTCTATATCACTTCCCAATATGCTCGACCCAAGATAGGGAACTTTATACTCCTCCACATCCAGTACTATTTCGCTGTTTCACAGCTCATCAGTCCGGCTAGACATGCAACTAACTCAAGTCAGGATATATATATATATATATATATATATATATATATATATATATATATGTGGGGGGGGGGTTGTGTATGTGTTTATATGTGTGTATGTATGTGTGTGTGTGTGTAAAATATGTTAAGAAACTTCAACGAGAGAATAATGTATATTTACATGAGTGGGGTCACCAATAACTGTTATGTTTTTTTATATAACTGTTTTATTATTTCATATATTCAGTTTTTACATTATTGAAATATATCTTTATTGAAACAGTTTTAAAGCATTTTACATTTTGAATATTTTACATTTTAAATATTTTACATTTTAAATATTTCACAAACATTGAAATAGTTTTAACGCATTTTACATTTTAAATATTTTACATTTTAATTTTTTACATTTTAAATATTTTACATTTTAAATATTTCACAAACATTGTAATAGTTTTAACGCATTTTACATTTTAAATATTTTACATTTTAAATAACTTACATTGTAAATATTTCACAAACATTCTAAAGAGGATCGTCCGAAACGTGTTGAAACTATTTGAAAATATATATATATTTTTTTTTTAATAATTTCAAGAATGAAAATATCAAATAATAAAACAAGTATGAGAAAACTTAACACTAATGTAAATATATAGTAATAATATCTGAAGCAATTCTCCAGATGTGTTACATAAAATTCAAGTTCTTAATTTATGGTTTGGTCCGTATAAACATTCCACTGATTACTCTAGTGAAGGACAGTCTAATTCTCATTGTTTGGTCATGTGATAAGAAGTTTTTTTGTTGCTGATTTGGGGGTTGATGTTTTCAACTACAGTGGAATTTCCACGGGTGGTTCTGGTTGTTATTATTATTATTGCCTCACGGGGAACTTTCACTCAGCTTAGCAAATATTTCATTGAATACAGCCTGTGGTGTTCTCTGGAAGCTAAATAACAACAACTCTCCCCAGATTTTCCAATACTCTCCACCTTTTTCGATACCATTTGCAAAAAGATTTGCATTATCGCAACAACTGCTTGCCATTGATTTCCCGTTGGCAGTAGGCATTGGTCTTTACTGGATTTTGAGTGGCAATAAGTCTACCCAAAGTCCCAGTTCTCTTCGCACATATACAGTGGAGGTCTGGTCAGTGCTTACTCCTCGGACTTTCCTTCTTCCTTAACTACTTGGCTATTTGGTTTCATTCTTTTTTTTTTTTTGACGATGGATGGGAACAGTGATGTGGTGATGAAGGAGATAGAGAACTTATAGGCATGCAGCTTCAATGTTCTTAGTTCCGTGTAGCGCTTCATCTTTTGTCTCTATAGCAGTTTGTCTGGTCTTCGCTTGTGGTTCGTCTGTGTTAGTCTCCACATTCAAGGACTTTTCTTAATATTTCGGCTGTTTTCATTTTGGTTGTCCGTTGTATTTTTCTGGTCATTTCTCTGATTCCAATTTCTTTAATTCTTTTTTAAAAGTTTTTCGGGATCATCATCATCATCATCATCATCATCACCATCATTATTATTATTATTATTAGTAGTAGTAGTAGAAGTAGTAGTAGTAAGAGTAGGAGTAGTAGGAGTATCTCTTTCTCTCTTTATGTATAGGTGTGTATGTGTCTGTTTTTTGTGTCAGTGTTTGTGTTTGTGCATGTGTATAATATATATATATATATATATATATATATATATATATATATATATATATATATATATATATATATATACTATTCACCACTTGTTGGATAAAACCCATGATCCTTTTGTTTTAATTAAAAATTTCAATAAAAAGTTAAACACGTGTTTTATCTGTTTAGAAATTCTTCTGCATGATTAGAAGTAATAATGCCCATTTATTTCTATTTCATGCAATATATTTTATCACACGAAATTATGTCGTTTCTAGTATTTTACTTTTTATGACAATTGAATATATTGCATTTCTAATAATAAGTTGAGAAAATAGAAAACGGGCTGGTGACAAACGGATCGATTTATTCGCTTCACCTTGTAACCGATGTGTGTGTTCTCGATTTAGTGCTAGATTATTTTTCTGTCAGGTTACGGAACACGCCCTGGTCCTCAGATTTCAATCAGTACATAAAAAGTAGGTGTGACGACAGCGGTAGTTAACTTTCTGTCGCCAAACGTGTAATCGGAAATCCAAAGACAAAATATAAAAGTCACCGTAAGAAAATAATTACACGTTTTCGATTACACTACACACAATAAGCAAATGTTTCGCGTGTTTTCGGATCAATTAAATTGTTGTCTATGCTGACTCCCTTTTAGGCATGCTTATAATCAGGCAATAGGCGAACAAATATAGATTTAGCATGCTTTTGAAAGATGGCTAAATAATTTGATTTATTTGTGTGAGTCGATACCGTAACGATTGCACTCGACGACTAAGATTAGTAGAAGGCATACTTATAAAAAAAAATAATACAATCCATTTTAACAGGATTTCATTTAACACCAGCCAAATATACTAAAATATTTAATAACTAATAAGAAACTAAATAAAAAAAGTATAAAAATCGAAATTAAAAATTAAAAAAAATCGTCCCGAAACCATCTTGCATATACCTTTATAACCAATAAAAAATATAAATACATCAGCCGTCAAAGGGAAAGAAAAAGAAAAAGATAACAACAACCGCATCTGATGATAATCGGATGCACCAATAAAAAGCGCTTGATTAGAATATGGCTGAGAAAAAAAATAGGGCTGCCATTTTATACATTATGCCGGCTGAAATAAAAGACCGCTCGGCGAACAGAAAAGATATTCAGGAAAGAATGACTGTCATGTTCAATCAGACGTGTTTGAATAATGACCTGCTGCCAATATATATATATATATATATATATATATATATATATATATATATATATATATATATATATATATGAATATTTATTAAAATTATTCTTTTATAATATATATAATATATATATATATATATATATATATATATATATATATATATATATATATATATATATATATGAATAATTATTAAAATCATTTATTTTATTTTGTTAATACCTAGTGTTTCATTCTTTCGGGAATAATCAGTGCAGGGAGTCACGATTAGGTCCGCTCGGAAGATTTTAAATCAACCATGAATATATATATATATATATATATATATATATATATATATATATATATATATATATATATATAATATATATATATGTGTGCGTGTGTGTGTGTTTTATCCGTGCTTGCTTACTAAGTAATCTTTCAGTTTCTTCAAATGCATTTTTTAATATTTTCTTTTATTTCTTGTTCAATTTTGCTTTTTAACCCTGGAATTGAATTTATCTGCGATGCATATTCTCATAAGATTTGCAAGTGCATTCCGAATTATTTAACTCCTTTAGACAGTAAAAATATCAAAGATCAGATGGGTAAATACACGTGATTATGACAATTTTAATATCGATTTTTTTATTAAATTGTTAAATCTATATGAATGTTCCTTGCAAGTCTCAGATCTCGTCAGTTTTTTATATTCATATGCTATTGGCAAAATACATTCTTCAATTAAGTACTTATTAAATCTACTTTTATCATAATAAGTAGTCGCCACTTACCAAAGAAAAAAGGCAACAGCAACAATTGTTTTCGGTTGTAATTACACAAATTAATTAAAAACTTTGTAGCCGTTGTAATAAAACGTATTCTTGGTGACAATATTAAGTGTAAGGAGGGATTTGATCAAGAATGCAATACTTAATATTTTTTGTAAAAATCCATGTTTTTTTCGTTCATTATAAATAGAACCATACTTTGTTATCCATTTGTGTGTACGTGCGCACGTGTTAGAAGAGCTATGCACGACGTTCAAATAATCCTTTTTAACTGGATTAAGAGATTAGAATAAAACAGTGTGTTACTGGGTCGTTAGCAATGCTTTGTGCTGGCGCCTGTTGACAGTACGTGTTACTGTTTTGTACAAATCTATTTATAAGCGTTTGCTAATTCTTGTTTAATTGTTTTTCGAAAGTATGTTTTCCTGTATTCCAAAACGACTGATAATTCGTGTATACTAACACTTCATAACTTATCAAGTAGTTACTCGATATTAAGATTTAATGAGTTTTTTTTTTAATTGGATAATTGAACAGTTCTGCGAAAAGATATAGAACCACGATTAACGCACAAGATGACTAAAGAGATTTTTGTGGATATTGGCTTTTAAATAGACCATACTGCATTTTGTAAGACCACATAAGCGGTTCTTGTAAATATACATTGTTTGTGAATGTTTTGCTCGATTGTAGGTAGAGACGAAGAAATAAGTTTTTCGAGCAGAGTTATTAGCAAGACTGCATAACTATGACGACGCACTGATTCCGGTTAGATCACCGAAGTCAAGCAATGCTGATCCTAATCCACTCTAAGTTGATGAGTATTTGGTAAGACTTTTGCTGTATGTGTGTTGGACTTCGGAGAGGTATATGCGCTACAATCTATTTTTACCTCTTAAACGTTGTATGAAATAATGCAACACACTCTTTTGAAGGTTTAGGGACTCTCGAATCACGGGTAGGAAGATTACACCGATTTAAGAAAGCTTTTCGGAGGGGGATAGCAAATGTTAACGATCAGTCGAACACTTACTATAAAAGGATCAATAAAAAAGGAAACACTAGCAAGATATGCAAGCAGTACTCCAGCTTAGACAGAATCTGACTTTTATATAGGTATAGGATTCCATAAGTAGTTTAACATTATTTTAATTAGTCAAGTGCTCTAACCATTCTTCCAGTGATAACCGACTTTATACAATTGATCTTTAACACAAGTTTAATTACTGTAAACATGTTGTTTGCAATTCTACTTGTATTTATCATTGAGTTATGGATACATACATCAGAATGGAAAGTTATAAATAGAGTTTAATATTGAAATGATGTGATTACAATAATATCATAATAGATAATTCTCCTCATTAAGAATATTTATAATTCAACACCTGTTATAGAAATATGATGCAAATATCGTAAACAATAAAATATGCTCATTAACAAAACGTATGCTTAATATGCCAATTAACTAAATATATGTTAAATATGTCTATTAACTAAATGCATGTTGGCTATGTCTATTAACTAAATACATGTTTGTTAACATATGTACAACATAATATAAAAAAACAATCTAAAAAAATGATCTAAAAACTTTAAATCTAAAGACAATGTACACATGCATTTACAAGTTTAAATTCGCTTCAGGTTATTTTCTAAAATATTTATTCAAATACTAAAGGTATTTTCAATGCAGAGAATGGGGCAATTCAAGATTAAAATATAAACAGATAATGCCTATGTTTACTCATACGTTTGAATAGCATTGATATATCTGAGATAAACATGTTTTATAACTGTTTAAGACATACACGTCTCTGTTTTTTTATAAAAATGTAAATTTGAACGATATTGATGAATCACTACTAAAGTAAATGCGGTTTAAAATTATATTTTATTCAAATGATTTCTGTATATTTAACGGAAATATAAACATCTTAAAAGGGAAATAATTCAACAGAAACAGCTCTCTGCATTGTTGAAAGAAATAAACCGATTCTCATTGGTTAATGGAAATTCAGTGTGAAGAGCTGCATTTATGTCAAGTTAGTTCATGAGACAATATCTAAATATATCTGTATAATATGCAATTGTAAATGACTCTCAATGTAACAAAGGTAAACTACAATTAAAGAATTGTAGAAGTAGATTTTTACAATAGGTGTTATCATTTTTAAGGTCAAAATGCCAGTTAAGAATGAATCTTAATGAGTGTCAGATGGCTTGTTAGACAACATTTCTATGATTTATATGTAATAGTGAAGATTTTTTAAGATTTCATCATTTAAAATGGTAGCTCAATAAGAACTTGTTTACATTAGACTTGAAAACGTCCGGTGTTATATAAAGCTGGAAACTCGCACTCTTGTTTTTGAACTAGTAGTTCTAGGAAAGAACCGAAACTATATAGATAAGAATAACAGTCCGTAAAAAATAAGAATGCGCAAAGAAAGAATATTTCTTCATTATTATTTTTAAGTTTTAATACAGATAGAGAGTATGGAAATTATTTACTTATCACTTAGTTTTATTACGCTCTTCTGTTAATTATAAAAAAAAACAAAAAACAACATAAGTGAATAAAATATTAAAACATTTTTATAAGGACCATTTGTTTGTCAAAAACTCCGGTCAATCACAAGGGTCAACTGAGCTGAATAGTTTTATTTGCCGTTTGGTGTTAAAAACAGATTCCATTTCTCTTAGTCAGAGGGTGTTGTTAAAAGCATAAGGTGAAGGTAAGGTCAAGTGTACATGCTAAATATGTAAACACCATTTAGTTCTTTAGTTAATCCGACCCTCCATTGCTTTGTCAAAAGCGTTGGGCTCATCTAGTTACTTTAATCCATATGGGTTCTCGTAACATATAGACACAAATATCCGAATTACAGAAACACACAGATAAACTAAATACACAAATCTATATAATAATACGCGACGACAATTACATTAGTGTATGTATGCTATATATTTCTAACCCCGTTTTATACTTTGGTTTGCTTAATGGCTAACACTGAAATATAAACACGCACTTTATAAAATTTCAAATGTTATTTCGAGCTTGATATTCTAGCTATAATACACATATTTATTCTTATATTCACTTTGATATACATGTATTATTTTTAATGGGATGTGATTTTTAACAGTAAAGTATAGCTTGATGTTGAAAGTACCGTTATATTACCATGTATCTTGTCAGTATACCATTAGTATTAGTAATAATAATATAGGTCCCTCAGTGTAATATTTGCGAATATATGACGAACGGACATATATCACGTATTATTTGGATTATTCGGACGACAACGTGGAACGAATAAATTGTCACTCTAAAGAAAACAACACTACAGCTTTATTTTAAAACCTTTATCTAAAAAAGCATTTAAAGTAACTTCATTATATAGTAGAACTGACATCTATTCAATGTAGCCGCCTTCGGTCTAAATTTCTGAATTTCCTGAACTAGCTCCCGTATGTATATGATAAAATGTTCCTATCGCACTTGGCATTTGTACATCAGACAGATATGGAATCATGTCTTCTTTTCTATTCCGATACTTTTATCGTTCCAACCAATTCATCTCTAATCTTGATTGTTATTCGTACAAATATTTGGGCAGTGTAACATCCTACATAATGAGGTTTATTTTGTCGAACCTTGGAATACTTCTGTTGACCTCGGGAATCTCTATGGAATTTCGAACGAAACCCTTTACTTAATCGGCAGTGGAACATGCTCTTCCTCCATGAGCCAGAACAGGGTAGAAACCTCAAGAAATTAGCAATTTCCTGTGGCTTAGTTGATCGGCTACTTGACGACATTCACTTGTAAGTTATACCGTTTTATAGGCTGAAGTTTTTGTTGCCAGTTGCACGGTAAAAAAACAACTGCAAATGACTTATAATGGCTGACGGAACGACGACATTCTATTCTCATGGGTTATATAAAACGACCCGTTCAGAATTCTGTGCAGATTTCCGAGTTCGACAAAAAGATTACCGAATTCGACAAGATACAACATATGAAAGTCGGAGATTACATCCATCGAAACCTTGTGCGATTAATAGTCCAGATAAAAATAGTAGTCCTAATAATCTAAATAATCTTTATCTCAATAATTAAGATACACACATATTATTCATTGCACCCAAATGTGAACTTAATGATGAGAACGTACACACAAAAGAGGATGTAATACCTAGCAGGGCCGTATCCTTATCGCTAAATAGATAAAACTTAACCCTGCCTCAAAATGAAGGAGACAATACCTCGGAGAATAGTATTATGAGATCACGATAGATACTTAACAACTACTTTTCTGAGTTGAGCTTTGTAATACTGTATAATAGTCTGTAATCTATATATTAATACGATAGCGTGGGTGTTATTTTCTTTGTCGCGCTTACATACGGGTCGTTTAATTATTATGTATTTCCATTTCTTGTCATAAAAGATGTTTACCAAGAATTCTTCATAAGGTGTCAGTTTCGGTTTCGATTATGGCTGAACGAACTCAAGGTATATACATTTTTTTCATAACTTTTTATTTCGGTTCGATTCCAGCTAAAGTCATATGGATATATACTTTTTTTATTTTTGAAATCACAACTTTATCATATACAAACACCGATAGAATATTCAAGTTCTGTGCCAAACAAACGACTTCTTTTGAATGCAGTTTACCCCAAAAAACTTAATTGTTTTACCAGTAGAATAGAACAGAAAATTGATTCTTATGATGTCAGCTAAGTGTAGATGCATACAGCAATATATACATGAACAGCTCTTAATAAAATAGGATTTTTTGTCATGTCCGAAAAATAGTCTCGCGACAGTTTCCGCGAAAATCACAAAAAACTAAAATTATCAAAGCCAAACTAAAAAAAAAAAAATGATTACACTAGTAGTGGATTTTCACTCCACAACTACGTCCTTACAATCTCCAAAGATTTTGACACTAGTAACAGCCTTGAAGTACTTTTTCAAAGTGTCCGAAAAATATTGTCGGGCTCCTGTAACTTCGATAAATACTTTTGGTATTGTAACAAAAAAACTACAATGATGTCAGAGCGTCTCTATTTATACGTAACATCTACAGAATGACAGCATCAATATATTACATATGAATGAGTCCCCTGTGGTATTTCTATATCCTTCTTTAATATATTAAACTGAATTCACGATTTAAAAAATTCTATTTTAACAATTCCGGCTTCACATAATATTTAATATTTGAATAATTTTCATCTTGGCTATGATTTTCACGGTGTTTCGGTCGATATATATATATATATATATATATATATATATATATATATATATATATAGGTTAATTGTCGTTATAGATCGCTTTATATCCGCCAAAAAAAATCCAGAAAATGACCAACAGCCACCCGTGGTTCACCCCAGAATGTGCTGCTACCATTGCGCACAGATATCACTATTTTACATCTCTTTCAGCGTAATAGATATTGTGAAATTTAAGCTCCCTTCATGACTGCCAGCAACCATTGTAAAAGAATAATAAAGAATTTAAGGGAATTGGTATGATGTATACGTCGAATATAAAGTAGCTGCGCAGTGACTTGTTTCCTACCAGTTTTGGTGAATAACAAAAAGTGTCCTGAACAGAAACGTGTCCTCTATTCTTATCATCATCAGCGGGCCTGAGGTGATCTCTTCAGCATCTGATAAAACACAACACTTTGCTAAGAATTTTGCAGCACATTCTACTTTCTGCGATCAGGAACTCACCCCACCCGTATTCGCTGTGACTTCCCATCCGTATTTCCTGTGACTGAAAACATTATGCGACATAGTAATATCTGTACGCGCTGTTGCCAAGTTATCAAAAACCTGGATTCAATTAAAGCAACTGGCCCCATCGGCATTACTGTAATAGTGCTCAAAAAGGGTCAACCGGAACTAGCTCTCATACTTACAAAGCTATTTTAACGTTGCTTTATGAAAAATGATCTCCATTACTTTAGAAAACTTTATCAGTCTGCACAGCATTTAAGAATTCCGGAACTCGGTCATATCCCGGCCAGTACAGACACTTTAGTTTCCTATGGGTCATGAGTAAGTTTCTGGATCTGTGATAAAGAGTGAAGTAGTCAATCACCTCTCTAAAATAACTGCTCGTGGTTTCCGTGCTGCGAGATTTGCAGTTAATGTACGAACTGTTATATCACACAGGATTAGTGAATCTCTCAATGGGGACATCGTCCCTAAAGAAAAATCAAAGGCTTTTGATACAAGGTGGCATAAAAGTCTACTTTACAAGATCAGAGGCTATGGAATAGCTGGAAATTCCACCTCAATTATTAAATCCTTTCTCTTAGCTTACAAGAGTAGTCGCTGATGAGCAGAGATCAGAAACTCATTGTATTAACGTTGGACGCCCGTCAGGGTTCCATTTAAAACCCAGCCCTTTTCCTGGTCTTCGTGAAGAAGCTCCTAAATCACATTCTTATATCATTTGTTGACATTTATGAAGACGACACAACAATCTGTGGCAACACTTCGATTGCAAGCAATGGCTAAGATATTTCTGATGCTCCGTCTTCTGATCATGGTGCAATGGACAAAAAGGTGGTTGGTTAATTTTAATGCATCGAAAACCAAACTTTTACCATTTCATCATAATCGCCCTGATCCTCACCACACCCCAATCGAAATTAATTATAACGCATTTAGAGAGATCCATGTTTGGACAAGCTTATGGGTCCGATCTTCATTCCTGATCTGCAATGGAACACATACATCAAATCTTCTGCCAAAATCTTTGAAAAATGGTTGGATCACTGTACCGCTTCAGTAGGAATCTCACTGTCGATGGAATCCTTTATCTGTAAAAGAGGGGAATGCGTCCCAAAATGAAGTAATGTTACCACATCTGGGCAAAAGCTTTCTTTATGCGTCCTATCCTGCCTTGATTTTGTTAAAACCTTCTTTAAACCTAGTAAATGATGCGTATTCCTGTCCTTTGCAACCCCATTCTTACATAAGAGAAGTTGCTCTGTCGCTATTTTAATTGTAAGTGCTCGACCTAACTTTAATCTATGGCCCTCCCTTTCTAAACTTTCACGAAACACTCGATTAGTTACAACCACTATATTTTATTTCCCCCCCCCCTCTCTACCTGTGCCTAAATCTAAACGCATATTCCATGAAAAAATCTTCTTTACTAGAACTGCCCGTCTGTGGAATATTGATTTGCCGGTCTTCTTGGTTTAATACAACATCTCCATAAATAATCAAATTCTACTTAATTTACACATTTAGTGATTACTACACTACCACTTTATATTCATTAACCGTTATCCTTAAATTGCCTTCGAACCCTGTAATCGTAATGACTCCCAAGTAAAAAAAATCCCATATAAGCAATTCCTATTGAGGATTTTTACGGTTTCATATTCTGCACTAATAGTATAGTTTGAGCTTTAAACAGAAATTACAAAATCTTTCTTCGTAGTAACAGTAATAGCACAGTTACGGTTTTACATGTGGCCGTAGATGCATCAAACATGTAGCAAACCTCCTTTAGTAATATATTTACTCGCGAAGTGTACTTTGACGAGTCAGTACACGTAATTACTCACTAGATAAAAAACATGTCTTCAGCAATGTTTAAAAGGCAAATATCCTGACTTTCTTCCTATCACCGTAACAAATAACTTTAGCTTATCGTTTACTATTCTTAAGTATATGTCTGAGCATAAAACATGTTAGATTAAAGAAGAAACCTTAGCAATTAGTTAATCTGTTGTTGGTATGCTAAGGTCACTAACA
Source organism: Euprymna scolopes (assembly GCF_053919585.1). NCBI lineage: Eukaryota > Metazoa > Mollusca > Cephalopoda > Sepiida > Sepiolidae > Euprymna > Euprymna scolopes. Next base: position 94,951,767 of record NC_136486.1, on the reverse strand, counting down.
GGTGGCCATGTTATTCTTCAACTGGTCGAACCTTAGACAAGTCTTTCAATTGTGTTCAAAGGAATTCGGCAATGTGCTTATTATTGTACGCTGTATCTGTTATGAGAAACGTCATAGAATACAGGTCAATCGTGACACTGGACGCGGTCTATTAATTCTCATACAATAAAATTGACAAAAGCTTAAGTAAACACACAGGAATCTGGACTGTTTACACAGATGGATCCTAACAACAATCGAATTACTACAATATTTAAATAAATAAAACAATAATTTGATACGTAACGTGGTGATTTTAAAATAGATTTTCAAACAAACGGTAAGCTATGTTTATCTGACATGCTCTAGTAATTCTGTTTTTGCTTCTAATTATTTGTATAATCTACAGTTTTCTGTACTAGCAGAATTAGCTTCCAAAGTCTACGAAGTGTAATGCTTATATCAGATTTCCGTTTTGCGAACATGATTTTAATTTTTCGCCTTTTTTTCCTAGGCAATTTTACTATTCCTAAAAACAATAACTTGCTAATTGCTCTTGCTGCATGTTCAAGAGAAACAAGGACTATATTAATAAAGCATGGACGGAAGCTCAATGTGATTAGCATTGATGAAGTAAATCCACTAGGTTTTATAAAAATGTTTAATCAAAATGCAACATTAACTGGTAGAAATACATTGGCGACATTTCCAAGGCGACTGGAGATGATTTATCCGTTCTGTGCTGGAAAATTGCTCGCATCCGAGAGCATCCTTTCCAATCATTCACTCACGTGTGAAGCATTGTTGCCACATCTGGACTTGTTAATAAAGCACTAGTATCTCCCTCTTAGGCAGGGCGAAACTAAATTCATGAATCTAATAGGTCTCGCGCTATCAACAAACCCCCAATTCCTGTCGCATCACTGTGATATTACATATTTGTATCTATTTTACAAATATGTTAAACCTCCAGGATGTACATACACTCGAAAAATCCGTATAGCAGCAACACCCCACTCCTTCAGTATAGAGGTCCCTTCTACTTTAATAGCGTCCATCTTTTGAATTCCCTACACATTTCCTGCTTACAAGACTGTACTAATATACACAATTTTAAATATCATGTCAGCATACATCTATCTCATTTCTTCAAATAATTCCCAGTAAACATGGTACTATACTTACATCTAAATAACAACACACCTCGTGTAGGTGAACAAGCGTAAAATAATGAAACAGACAATTAAAAAAATAACAGGAAATAGAAGTTCGCTGGCGGTCCTTATGCTATATCCGTGTTTAATTATTGAAGCTATGAGAAGTTATGGGAACGGAAGTGACATCACATGGCTGAAATATGGCGTGAGTGAGAGAACTCGTAACTCTATTTAAAGTATTAAAGACCTGCATGTGTTATTTCGAAATTTTTTGGTGAGTCATGATTAAATATGGATTATCGATTTCTGCCTGTATCCAAGCTCTAATTAACCGGTAACTGATTATGATCGCATTTACTATACTACCTGCCAACTGAGAATCTCACAAACACCTACCGTCGAGTGATTTCTGACATTATTAAGTGGCAAATTGCAAGTATATATATATATATATATATATATATATATATATATATATATATATATATATATATATATATATATATATATATATATATACATATGAAGTCCGGTAATTAAAACTGAAGGATAACAATATTTTAAAGAAAAGAACGAGTCATTATTTTCCAATAAATAAACAAACTATTATAGGATGGTTTCCTATCCGATAGACGAGTTTACTTTTGTATTTGTTTTTGTACATGATAGGCACTCCCAAAATTATCTAAAAAAATTTACAATCCCGATTTTGATTATCAATAATATATTAGCAGTAAATTACATATTTACTGATATTATATGCGAACAATTAAAAAAAACAGTAAATAAATAGTTCGAAAGTTGATATAAGAAAATATCCATATTTCCAGATGGGTTGCGCACATCTTTATTTGGAAATGGTCGTGGTGTTGATATAACACACTCTTTTGATGATTATCTCGCTTCCACGACGTAAAGATGCGATACAAGCTCGATAAAATTGTATTTGAAAAACTAATGCCGTAAAATATTGCATGCTGGACTGAAAACTATGCTTGCACGGCACATGAACATTCCCGGTAGAGGGCGTCATGCCATTAACAATAAGCTTACCACGGTCCTAATGGATGAAAAGGGATATTAAGGGTGAGTGGATATCAAAGAATAATACAGGACTTCAGGCATATGGGAATAAGCTAAGTAAGTAAGAAGAATTTATTGTACGGAGACCTGGGGGTTATCCCCATCTGGAAAATGTAACAAAATAAAATAAATATACTGAAATATTTTTATATTTAATAGCGTTAATACGTCAGATGTTTTATTCTTTTTACATTACGTGAGATTCCTTTAGCCCAATCCTCTAAGAGAGCCAACAAAGATAAAGTTCGAAAAAAAAGCTCAGTGGGCAAACATTTGCTAAACATTTTTTCCTTTATTCATCACATCTAAGTGGCAACTTCCTGTCTTTGACGTTATTTCTCGCTATGTAATTTCAATTTGAACATCTAAAAATCCTTTTTCAGTTTTTTTTTTTTCTCGTTTAATTTCAACATTTTTTATATGGTATGCGACATATCTATTAAACAAAAAATATATCGAAATTTTGCATTAAAAAATATTTCCAGAGTGATTTGCGGAGAGCTACATATAGAAATAGTCGTAGATATTTATCTCATTACTACGACGGAAAAATGTGACACAAGGTCGAAGACAGTTATTTTTTGAAAAGCCAATGCCGTAGAAAAATACATTCTGTGCTGAAACATACTTAGACCGCACATGAACATTTTTATGGGTGTGTTTCACGCCAGTTTTTGGGATATACTTTAAAGGGTTTTGTAATGAGCGAAGTGTTTAAAGAATTATTTGCATTGTAAATGTTATTCGTGTTTTATAATAAAATGTGAGCAAAATGAGAAACATTGTCATATGGTAAACAAAAACAAAATTACGAGTTCAGAAGGCATATATTCACAAAAGATATATTTTATATACGTTTCAAATGGAAGTTTAGTGCAATAGGAGAAATATAGAATGTTCGTGAATATTTTAGAGTTCTGGCAAAAACATAAGGTGATTCATTAGATGAATCGATAAATTAAGAGTGGCCAGTTTCAGTCGCCAGGATAGCCGTATTCAAAACTTCTATACTCATCTGTATAAATTATAATTCATAGAAAGTTTTGTATAAGAGCCACTGTCAATTAAATTTCGTATTAGTAAGCAACTCAGTCAGAAAAAATCGAAATATTTCAAGGAATATCATTTATATTGATGGTCAGACGATAATAAACAAAAGAGTTGGGTTTGTCTGTGTTTTCGTTAGTTAACGTTTCTGCGCCTGTGACTGATGAGATGTTAAAAAGAGAAGCGCCGAAAAGAGGTTCGCCCATGAACACCGATAAGTAGGCTCGTGTCAATCGGTTGCATTAATTTATCAAAGAACAATTGAGCCTTTTTTTTAAGATAAAAGTGGTTGCCACGAAGACCATATCAAATAGATTCAGAAAGTGTTTGATTATTCAAATATATAATAATTTGTTTTTATTAAGGTAGTGTATGACAACATACGTAAAAACTAGTGTCCGCATTTAGATTTTGGCATGGGCCGCAAGCCATTAACAATGAGCTAACCACTTCTCAATGGATGAATTGAAAGAATATGGAAAAGTAGATATTAAAGAATATACTAGATTCAGCTAACAGGGGGTAAGCAACTAAAATAATAGTCTTAATGTGATTGGGTTTGTGCAAAAATTAACAAAATAAAAACCATATACAATATTTTTATTCAAGGAAGAGAGAGCGGAAATTCAAGAACAATATTTAACTTAAGGCAACAAAGGACAAACATATTGAATAATAGTAGCCCCTATTGACGGAATCTCCCATAATGTAAAACGAATCAAAAACCCGATAGATTGACGCCATTGAATAAAAACATGTATTATACGTGGAGAAGTTCGTGTGAGTATAAACAGATCTCTCCCTGGAAAAATCTCTACATTCCCTTTTGAATCTTAAACCGAAATAGTAGCTCCTTCTATATAAATTCTGCTGTGCCTTGTTTGGGTTGATAAAAACCCAAAGAAAACGGAAAGGTTTTGGAAGAAAAACATGCTCATAAAAATATAAAAGCATGTGAAAATAACTAAATTATGAATTTAGAAAAATGGTTATATATATATATATATATATATATATATATATATACATATATATACATATATATACATATATATACATATATACATACACATATATATACATATTTATACATATATATTATACATATATATTTATACATATATATACATATATATACGTATATATATATATATGTATATATATGTATATATACGTATATATATGTATATATGTATATATATAACTATATCATTTACTCACATAAAATTAATATACGAAAGTATAGATTTATGCGTAAACTTTAATTAATTACTACAAAAGTGCTCACTACGTAGGTAGAGCTTGTTAGTAATTTATAAAATATATATGGCGATTAAGCTACACTGAATATTCGGCGTTTCATCCACTCTAGGATTCCTCAGGCCTAGAGCCTGAGGAATCCTAGAGTGGATGAAAGGCTGAATATTCAGTGTAGCTTAATCGAGTCTTGGACTTCCGGTGTTTGGAATTTCTTGGCGCTTGTGGGTTGCGACCTTGGGTCGGCTGTGAAAATAATTATATATATATATATATATATATATATATATATATATATATATATATATATATATTATTGTGTGTGTATTATATATATATATGTATATATATATATATATATATATATATATATATATATATATATATATATATATATATATATATACAACGTTAAAAGACATAAACGTTCCCAAGATGACGAAAACAAAGTTTCTGGCCACGGTCTTGGATGTGGTTTCAAGTGAGCGTCTTTACTGAGCACTTTTAATAGCCTTGTTAAATTCATGAATTCTCTCACACTACTTTTCATGAGAATTACAAGGCGATTAGTTTTTTCTGTTGTTTTATTTTTTTTTATAAGCCACGGTATTGTCACAAATTAGAAAATTTGGCAGGGGAAATACTATTTTAGAGTAATGAGTACCCTGTTAAAACAATACTAGTGGTTCCAGTGAGTTGAAAGATGCCACGTAGGCCCAAGCAACGGCAATAAGTCTTGTCCAACAAAAGTCTGGCGTGCGAGGTCGCGATAATTCCTCAGGGTACGGAGCGACTGGACAGTCGGTACCAAGCCTAATCACGGGGAGATAGAAGAAAGGGAAAAATGCAGATTACGTAAGGGACAAGATAGAGCCTTATTATTTTTTTTATTTTTTTAGAGGAATGTGTGAGGGATATCTGGGTTGGAATCTTGAGACTTGCTGGGAATACGGAAAAATCACAAAGGGAAAGCTACTTAGTTAGAAATCGATGCGCAAGTAAGCTTTGGCGCATTAGTTAGGGAGTGATGATTCCGTATCTTGTCGGGTTGCAGGAACTCAAACAGGCTCCGAGTGAATCAGTGTGAAGGCGTATCTTGGCTTAGACCAACCAAGGGAGTTAGTAGAAGAGCTTTGTGAAGTCACGAAGTAGTAGATTGAATAGAACAAAGCTCCAGTAATAGGACCACTCAGAGAAAGACGTCAGGGCATTACAGTAAAAGAAAAAAAAAACTGGGACTTAGGCCTATGCTGAAAGTCGAGAACGCGAGTGGGATGGTTGGGTCGGTAGAGCATCAGACTTTTAATCTGAGGGTCTGGGGTTCGAGTCCCCATGCGATAAAGCTACCACCAACATGGAGCATCCGATGTTCTGGTCGTAATTGCGATATGCTGGCCCCATTTCGAAAAAGTGATCGAAAATGGAGTCTCCATTTGTTTGGCCAAGTGGTCCAAATAAAGAGCAGAGTCAGTGGAAAATATCCAACAATGCGACCGTCTAGACAAGATGTATATCTGCAAAGCTGTATCTTTGTCTAACTTGGAAGCAAGTTAATGTCGAGGAGGGACTTTCGAGAAGCAGCAGAAGGGTTGATAGTGTCGTAGAAGAGTACTGGTGCCTGATCTTTCTTGGAAAAGGGGTGAGTCCGGAAAGTGAAAGAATAAAGATGTACTTCGGACATAATTATTTTTTTTAGTTAGTTAGTTATTAAAAATGTATGGCTTGCCATACATTTTGATAAAAAAGGGGTGGAGGAATGTTAAAGAGCATCTCTCCTCTCTCTCTCTCTGGCTCTTTCATACTCTCTCTATTTTCTCTCTCTGTGTCTCTATTAGATAGTAGATCGAGAGAGAGAGGGAGAGGGTGGGAGGAGGTCAGAGAGATATTTTTGTAGTTAATCCACGTTGCAGGAAGTGGCGTTTCATCTAACCGGATGTCATGTGATGCTACGTGGCAAGGTTAGTGAAACGTTGAGTCTCTCAGAAAAAGCCGAGCCGTGCAGAAGTCTAAAATGGTTCTCTCCTAAGTAAGGGGGGAGATGCGCGCCCCAGACGTGGGACGTGGTAGGTACCCACAGTGGAGACCATCGATGGCGACATCTGCAGATCATGCCTGGGAGAATAAAAGGTTGAAAACCCAACATCTGTCTTCATCTTGTGTATTCCGGCGAAAACAGCAAGAGAGCTCCACCCAGATTAAGACTCTCCCAGAGCAGCGGAACCAGGTATGAACTTCTATATATAAACACATACATCCACAACAGGTGTCATAACCACTAGACAAACGGTTTAAGAGATCTTGGGTCCCGTTCTCTCGTCTCTTAACACTTGTAATATCTCTCTCTCTCTCATCGTCGTAAACTTCTTCTCTTCATTAGTAAAATGGACACGTCATCACCAGGGTACCAGTATCCCTCAAGTAAAGTGTCAAAGTCCAAATCCGTTTCTTCTCCCTCCCTTATGTAACAGGTACATTTGCTCGTCTCCGGTCTTTCTCGTTTCACATTATGCCATTTTTAGTTATGATAAAAGGCTCCTATCGTTCTTGGGATTTGTGCACAACAGACCAACTAGTAGAGTGGCAGCAACAACAAAAAAGGAAAATCGGTTGTTATCAAACGGAAATGGACTCATGTCGTCTTTTTTAGGGTTACAATTTTATCATTGCACTCTGTATATATATATATATATATATATATATATACACACACACACATTAAACTATATATACATGTATACACAAACATATATATATATATATATATATATATATATATATATATATATATATATATATATATATATATATATGAATTCATACCCAAGGAAACCAGTTCAACCACACGCATATACATATATATCTATACCTATATCTGTGTTTATATAATGCCGCTTAGCGTATTAATTATTTCTTTTGTATTATCATGTCTATCTGGGAAGCTCCCTTTAAATAAGATATTTTAAGCTAAGAGAGCCTAAAGGCAAATAGCGAAAATCTAATCTGATTATGTATTTTTAATATTTCAAAACAGAACGTTTTTATGCGTAAATAATTTGCAGGATTTCTTTAAGTTTTCTGGTAGACTGAGCGGTGTAATGTGAGTAAATTCACCCATGGAAGCACGTGCATGGATATACATGAACTTCTTTATATTTACACGTATGATAACACGTATTATTATTATTGGTATACTGAAAAGCACACACACACTCACACACACACACACACATATATTATAAATATATTTGTAATCATCCACATGTATTAGTGTTTCGTTGTATCACAACTCATCAGTGCGGCTAGACGAGCACCTCTCCCAAACCGAGGTTTAACCTAGAAGCATCGCATTGACAGTCGGCAGTTCCACCCGTTGATGCACGAGAACGGCGCCCGTAAACAACCTCCGCAAATATCTATTTTAAACAAACATTCGTCCACCAATTTTATAGTGCTCAAACAGCTTGCTTACAAACAGCGTGACTCGCATTTTTCAGCCAATTGAGTAGCGGTAGAGATTATGAACGATTTGTAGTCATCCACAAAACAACCAGTACTGTTTCGTTGTATCACAACTCATCAGTGCGTCTATACTAGTACCTCTACCAAGCCGATGACTGAACGTCGAACCATTTCATTGACAATCTGCAGTTCCACTCATCGACACACGGGAGCGGACGCCACTCTAATGTGTTGTAGACGACGAAACAGGGGTCAGTGGATAATTATATTTTTTTAAATTATATATATATATATATAATATATATATATATATATATATATATATATATATATATATATATATATATATATATATATCCTTTGATCCAAATTAATATCTTACATTTATTGCTTGTGTTTGGATTTCTTTTTTTAAACATGTCATCATAAATCATAGACATCTGACGACACATTAAAGTTATCATTATCTTGTTAAGGTAATATTTTAAACTACATTTTTAAGAAAGTGAAAATAATGCAATTGATTGAAACTCAGCTCTCAAGTGCTCGATTTCCATTTCCGGTCATAAAATTCTCTTTATTTATTATTATTTTTTAATTCATACAATATTATATTTTTCTAATTTTTAATATCTTTTTAAGATCTCACCAATGTATCGTAAGTTAAAACAATGATGCCAGTGAGAGCTGATTGGAGAAAATATCTATTTATAGCAGATGAATAAAGTTCTATAAGTATAGAAGTTAACCATTACAGTTTCAATCGGACCCACACGTTGCATTCAAAGACGGTCGCAAACGAACAAAAGACGGGAATTCGACGTATCTTTTGTCTAACCTAAATAAAGGATATTTACTAACGATATATTCCACCAACACATTTTATCTTGTTTTAAAGTCTCCTAATTCGCCATGTAGTTGCCGTGTCGAACACGTTCTTTTCTCTTTCTCATGCGTCGACTAGTCTGTTTGTCTCGTCGCCACGCGGGGTTTCAAATCTTTAACGTGTGCCTGGCTTCGCCTCGTTATCCGGACAAGTGTGTGTGTGGTTAACCTTTCTTTTTGTTAGGTTGCTATGTGTACAGCTCGCCCAACATTCAAAGTTAGGATTGGACTGTGTTTTAAATGGGATTTCCTCAATATCTCGTGCTTTCAAATCTACTAGTCGCCCATAACGTGCCTCACTGTCGCCGCACACGTGCTTTTACCGATGCGTACGTATGTTTTTTTTCTTCTATCTGTTTTTCTTTTTCTTCTCTTCCTTTGCTCTGACATCATCTTGTGTAGTGTCAACCGAATTTGCATATGTGTCATATGGCTGCACTTGCTAAATATGCGTCACCAGCTCTGTCACAATATTCGTTTCATGAAACTAACATGCAACGTAAATCTAATCCAGTAATGTAAGGAACAAAATAGGAGACTACAATATAATTTGTATTAATTGGATGATTCGTATTACTTTCTCAGTTTGGATATTATTCCCATAATGTGCTCGGCTGAGCGCCAATCTATGGTACCTCTCGCCAAACTTTCATGAAAAACACTCGTCTAAGTGAAACCACTGTCAATAATTTTCCCCAATCTTTATCTGTGCCTAAACCAAAACGTAGATTCCGTGAACAAAGCTTCTTTGTAAGAACTGCCCGCCCGTAGAACTCTCTTCCGTTTGTCTGTTTTCCAGCTTACTAAAAATTTTTTGTCTTCAAGTCCAACGTAAACAAATTCTTGATGACCGTCCCCTTAAATAATCCAATTTACCAAATTTCCACCACTTGCAATTACTATGAAATTATCACATTGACCACTGTAAACTCAATGACCCTTATCCTCGAGTGGCCTTCGAGCCTTGATAAGTGGTGATCCTATGTAAACAAAAACAAAAAAGGAACGACACAATTGTCATTTAATTTACGAATAAAATTAATAGCATGTTTTAACTGACAGTCTTCTGCAGATCGAAGACACAATCCTCAGTGTTGGACTTAGTAAGTATACAATTACGAAAACGTCAAGATGTTTACATGATTACTGTGCACAGGAAAAAGCCAAGCTAACTCTCTGGATTAAATAAAGAGTTATCTTTGAAATTTAATACATATGCTTTAGTTTTACATAGAAATTCACGGATTCTATGATATGTATCCAGAGAAGATCGGGGGTTATATCAGTCACTTTCTTATAAGGGTACACTCTATGACGTGAGAAGTAGACGGAATAATCCAAATAGTATAAACTTATCAACCTTTTTCTTAGTATTTCCGAAAGATACAAAGGAATTATATTGGCTTTTCCTTTCAGCAATCCGCTTTTTGTCATGTACATCTTTGAAAAATTCCAATTCTTCACATAACATATTGTGTTTTCTATTTACTAATCAAAGCCAAAACTACTAATGACATCAAAATGAAGCTCGGGCTGGATAAGTGTGCTATGTGTACTCTGAAAGCTGGCAAGAAGATATCTACTGAAAATATACAGCACGATGAAAATAGTGTAATCAGAGAACTGGATGAACAGGAAACATACAAATACCTCGGCATTGATGAAAATGAGTCCATTCAGCATTCAAATATGAGAGAGAAACTAAGCCAAGAATATCTACGCCGGGTAAGAAAAATCTGCAAAACTGAAATCACAAACAAGAACAAAGTTACGGCAATTAACCAACTTGCCATGCCAGTACTAACATATAGTTTTGACATTATTGACTGGCCTCAGAAAGACATAAATTGGCTTGACACAAAGACAAGGAAAATGTTAACCTTGTACCGAGTTATTTATCGAAACCAGTGCATGCCTCGTTTGTACCTACCCAGGCGAGAAAGAGGTATGGGACTCTCGGAAGTCAATCATCAACACAGAGCCACAATCGTCAGCATAGGTCAGTACATAATAAGTTCCTGTAACCCCAAACTTATGAAAATTAAAGACCATTATCAGAATCGAGCAAGTAGTACAACATCTATAACACAACTTGCCACTCATTTTGGAAAAGATTGCCTTACAAATGATATTGAGAACCCAAACAAGCCTGCCACTGACATAGCCCAGAAAAGTCGGAAAAAATACACTAGCCAGTTCCATAGTGTTAAAACAGAAGAATGGGCCAACCATAAACGGGCAAAATATCTACCGACTGAACTATCCCAAGAATATATTGATAGGGATGGTTCCCTGGACTGGCTCAAAAGAGGATCCCTCCATTACGACCAAGAGAGGTTGATATTGGCTGCACAAGACCAGGGCCTCGTGACAAACGCCTTCAAAAAGTTGTGTGGTCTAAGCAACAATAATAAATGCAGGTTCTGTAGCACTGAGGTTGAGAGTGTGGGCCACCTGATTTCTGGTTGCAAAGTCCTACTTGGAGATGGTTATTATACAGATCGCCATAACGGAGTTTGCAAATACCTTCACTGGAAGATATGTAAGAAACTCAAAATTCAGTGTAGTAAAAAATCCTGGGAACATATACCCGAACGAACAGTTGGGAATGACAACTATACTATTCACTATGACTAGATAATTACTACTGCTACATATCTAGAAAACGCAGCTGTTAAACCAGAAATAGTGATTTGGGACAGAGCAAACAAAAAAGCGACCGTAATAGAGGTCAGTGTACCCAATGATACAGGGCTTAACAGAGTTGAGAGGGAAAAGATAACAAAGTATCAAGGACTTATGTATGATATGAAACGAAATTGGAAATTAAAAGACGTTTCAATTATACCAGTCATCATAGGAGCAACTGGGCTTATGAAAAAGAACTTTAAAAAGTACATAGCAAGCATACCCGGTGAACCAAGTGCAAGTGAAATACAAACGATTGCACTGAAAGGGACGGCTAGAATCCTGAAAAGATCTGTTGGTTGGACTCACTAAAATAGGGGTAAATGTCAGACATCTGGTTGGATGTCCCATCCCCTAGAAGAAAAAGTTTAAGAAAAGTGAAAAGCCATATTCTTGCAAATAAAAAATATAAGTAAACTATACAAGAAAAACTATTAAGTGCAGCTAATGTTATCTTGATTTTTTTACATAGGCGTCACAACTTATCAAGGCCGATAGACCACTCAAGGATAAGTGTTAAAGAGTGTAGAGTAGTAAAAAGGGCAATATAGTAATCGATAGTAATGGAAGTTCGGTAAATTTGTTAACTTAAGTGGAACGGCTCATCAGAAACTTGTTCACGTTGGACTTGAAGACAACCATATTATAGACAGCTGGAAAGCAGGAAAATGGAAGACAATTCCACAGGCGTGTAGTTCTAAGAAAGAAGCTTTGATCATGAAATCTATGTTTAGGTTTAGGCACAGATAAAGAGTGGGGAAAATTATTGATAATGTTTTCAGCTAGTCTAGTGTTTCTTGTGAAAGTTTGGCGAGGGGGAACTATAGATTGAAGCTCAGTCGAACACTTTTATATATACAAAGTATCCGTGAGAGTTCGATACCTATGAACTCCAAGAGTGTTGGGTTTTTTTTTGTTAATTTAATACAAATATAGTATATACATCTTGAATGTTCTAATATAGGTTCTGTAACGAAATGCCTGTGATGATTATCGAACATCGATAATTTGAAAAATCCGATTAAAAAAAGAACGGTCTGATTTCGACAGATATTAACATTACAAGTGCATTTGACAAAGGTTTTCATCTCACAAGCACAACAGCTGAGCGTACAAAGCAGGAGTGGGTTCTTTCATAAAACAGGGACGCGTTCGAAATTAATGTTTCTGTTAAAGAGCACAATTGGATCATGATATATAACGTTTGAATTTTAAACGTTAATGAACGCCATGATTGAATTTTAAACGTTAATGAACGCCATTATATATAACGCCATTATATAAAAATAATTACATACAATAAACAGTAGATTTTCTATTTTGTAATGCAAACTATAATGTGTTGTGGAATAAGTCACTGTGAGGAGATATGTAAAGCCTTTATACGGTGTACCACGATTGGGCTCTGACTAGAACATGGAATCAATCTATTTGAATGAAAAATGGGGTATTTCGCCAATTTCATGGCTAATAACATTTTTGAAAGTTTGGAACATTCGTTGATCTTCATTCAATCCCTGACAATGTTAGGTCTTCTTGCTAGTTTAAAATAAATGCCTGCATCTTTTACAATCGTATTCACTTATCCTGATAATTTAGATTTCAAAGTCCTTATCCTAACATTCACAGAAGTGCAACTTTCATTGAAAATTGGAACCAATCCATACAGGACATTACCAAGGTCGCTGCAATGAAGGTGGACTCAATATACTGTACTAGAAAGTCAATCACACAAGAGAACATCCTATACATTCAAAAAAACACAATTCTACAAGAATGGAGTATTGTAGCCAAATCTGTCTGCGGCATCTGCCACTGGTGTTTCACAGAGTCCATATCGGAATATTAAATCATATATATTTTCCCACTTTATTCCCGTAGCCGCAATTTCGCATACCTGCGCATGTTTTACAAGTACGTTAATGGAATATTCAAATATAATGTGAACAGACATCTGCTCAACTCTCTACGGTCTCCTGTAATGTGCAATCATAAAAAGTTGCCTCTTACGTTCCAAGTGTCAATACACTCGGGGGGGACAAAATTGAATTAAATGGATAAAATAATAATGTGAACTTGTTGCTCAATTCACTTCATAACAGCTTTCTTTATCCAAGTGGTACTGTGAATTAGTAATGAAAAAATGACGATGAATAACCGATCACACAATCATGATACGTCTAAATATTCCCCAGAAAAGTAAGCTATACTAACAAAACCACTAATAAATCAAAAAGACTGTAATAATATATAGATGTGTGGGTGCGAGTGTATTTGCGTGTTCTTGTTATAAATACGCAATAACTTGGAAACAATCCACGCTACTAGTGATATTACTCCCCTGACTTAAGTTTTCATCCATCGAAATAAGACTAGACAGCTGAAGACTTATGTTCATATGTTGACCGATATTTGGAGTCTGGAAAAAAAAATATCTCAAGATGAGAAATATATCAATTATTCATCTTCTTTCACGCACTCTCCCGCCCCGACGTTAAAAAATATTGGGCAGAAAATAAAAAGTGTCAGCAACTGACACCTTCCATGAACACCGTTATTTATATGCAAGCCAAAATCTTACATTTATATCAGTGTTTATCTCAAAAGCTTAGGGCATAAACTAACGCACACATCAAAATTAATTAAGAAAATACTTACAGGAACAGGTACGTGGATATTCATTTAGGTAGGTAGATGCATTTTATTATCTTTCTCTGTTCCCTCTTCTCTCTCTTTCTCTCTCTCTCTATGTATATATATATATATATGCATATATACATATATATATATGTGTGTACGTATATATTTTACGTCTATCTATCTTTATAAATTTATATGCACATGTGTATATATACATACTTATCTCTCTATATAAAATGTCTCTATATATACATATATATATGAATATATATATACATATATAAACATATATATATATATATATATATATATATATATATGTATATGTATACATACACACACGCGCACATATATATGTGTGTATGTATTTTTACCCGTGTGTCTGTCCAAATAAATTTACAAACACATCCATACACACAGACACACAAACATGCTCATACTCATATCTTTTTTAAGACGAATGTCTACTATTGTATTAAAGGAATTTGTCTGAGTGTGTGTATGTGCTCGTTCTCTATGGACTCGGATATAAATAGGCTGATTTGTCAAAATTTCACACGAAATAATTTACTATGTCTTGGGGTGGTCTTACGTGGGTTTTGTATAGGATGCGTCTGATAAATATAATCGCTAATCGAAAACAATTCTATTGAATAAAGTTGTCTGATTTAAACTAAAGTTAACACTTTTATAAACCTAACTTCATAAGTGAATTTTGATTTTTTATCACAGCACAAATAGAAACGCCAAGCGTATAAAACAGCTGTAAAAGGGTGTTATAAGACAAGAGCGCGGTCGAAATAAATGTTCCTTTTTAGAGCACAATTGAACTATGATCTTGCCCTTTGTGCGTATAATTTTAATTGAATTTATTGTGTAAAAATAATGTCATAAAATGTACAGTTGGTTATGTAAGGCAGGGACGGGTTCGAAATATTTTTTTCGTATAAAGCATGGTACTTGATTGTTGCATTTTTAACTTTGAGTCAATCCATTTTTTACAAATAGATTCTGTACTGTTCGTTTGTAGACAACAATATATCGTGGACTAAGTAACCGCTGGAGGCAACATTCTTTTCGCACGAGAATACTCTAATTGACTCTGGTAAGTTATTAAAATGACAGAATGAAAACGTATATAAGAAATGTTTTAAAATGTACTTTTATTATGATATCGTCCTTCTGGTTTGAGAGTAGTTTCGATGAGCATTATTCGGCTCCTATAATCATGGCGGATTATTCTCTGTAATTGATTTCTGTGATCTAATTTTTTTTTTCATTTCTTCTCTCTTGGGTTAAAAAAAGTGAAACCGTTTATATCAACGTGCAGGCAAGAAAATAGAAAGCTGCTTATATTCATAACTCTTCATATTATCTATGTGCGGAAGCATTTTCTTGACTATAAGTAAATTTTGTTATCATGTTTTTTTTTTACCGTAAAACCCTGGATACGCGCCGATATTTTTAACCATTTAGGGTTTGGCAGTCGAGAGTTGCTTAGGAGTTCATTTTTATTTTTTAATACTCGTAAGACAAAGCTAAAGTTAAACAGATTTCAAGTAATCTCTCTTGTTCTAGACTTTCGTTGTCTATCCGAAATTATAGTTTGGCTCTTCTTAGGACTGCTCTATTGTTGACATTATTTTACCATTAGATATTCATTATTCGCTTTAAATCTTAATTTATCCTGTATATAATATTTTTAAATAAGCCTCTGCACCAAATAACCGTAGGATTCCAATAACAGATGCCACATACAAATTTATTAAAACCTTCAACCTCCCTCCTTATGTAACTTTACTACGTCGTTTTATACACATTTATTCGTTATACTTAAATCCTATATTTCATCCCAGAAGTATCATCACGATCGCCACATCTACAGAGGAAGTTCCTATTTTTCTCTCTGATTATCGAGTCCTCAACCCCCCACTAGCACTATACACCGTATACTATTCTTCAGTTTACTACAATGTTCGTATTTCACCGCGTTTAACTGCTTATTACATACATAGACTAAACATAACCTTCCTTTTCCCTACAGATAATTACTAATGCCTCTCGAGCCATCGTCCGTCCATTCCTATTGGCTGGGCTCGGAAGATTCAATTATTCTTAGAATCCCATTCTTGCCTACATTACCAAACATCAGTTCCCGGTTGACAAATATTTTATTGAAAATAAATATTTATTAAATATATCTACTATATACATATATATTGTATTATACGTTTCATTTTCTTTTTTATTTTCAGTCATGCGATGCTATATTGGTATTCCTGTGTCTTGCTGAAGATAATGTCGAAAACTCGCGTGCGTGTGTGTTTTTGTGTATATGTGTACACAATCGAGCGTGCGCTTTTTTGTGTATATGTACAAAATCGCGAGTTCGTGTGAGTGTGTGTGTATATATATATATATATATATATATATATATATATATATACATATATATATATACGCACATCGCGTGCTCGAGCGCGCACTAACACACACATACGCATGTGGCGCGCATTGACACTCAAACACACAGAGACAAAAACATGCAGACGTATACAGACACAAACAAATCAACACAAATACACGCACACATTTTTTATTGCAAGATTGACTTTCTTTTAAAAATACATTACTGGATTCGATTTAACAACTGTGTTTTCGAAATTCTCTTTTAGACAAAGAAATCGTTATGTTATTAATTTCTTCTTTCGTACGTTCAATTGAGTTATTATACATTGTCACACAACCCTAGCAAAAAGTGTCCATAAAGTAAGTGTTCAATTTACGTACAGTTATTACAGGAAAGTGATCACTCACTCTTTAAAAAGTAACATCTCCGCATATATTAGAAACTACGCGTTGCCAGTATCGGTCGACTACATTTAAAAACTTGTGCGTGTTTTTCTATGTGTCTGTGTGTCGGTGTATGTGCGCGCACGGGCATGTATATGAGTCTTAGACGACGAAACACGTGTCAGTGGATAATTACATTTTAAAAATAATATATATATACCGCTCCCCATGTGGGGGTACCTAATTGGTTAAAAAGGGGAAATTATTCCCAACTCGCATTTAGGTAAAAATGCACTTTTGTAAAAAATTGAATTAATTAAAACATATCGCTAAAACCAAAACAAAATAACATCTAAGTAAATCGCGAAATATCCAGACAGCTGGCGAGATGGACCAGGGGTAAGGGTTTAGGCTCATTACCGTTGGATCCCGATTTCGAATCTCGCTAGATACAGTCAATCTGATGAGTCGTAGACGACGAAACACGTGTCAGTGGATAATTACATTTTAAAAATAATATATATTCCGCTCCACATGTACCTAATTGGTTAAAAAGGGAAAGTTGTTCCCAACTTGCATTTAGGTAAAAATGCACTTTCGTAAATAATGAATTCATTCCAAACATATCGCTAACACCAAAACAAAACAACATCTATATATATAATTTTGCTTTATAAAAAAACAGTCTTTTCGACAGTCTATATTTAATTTAAAAAAAAAAGGATTTATTATTCATTATTATTTTTTTTTTTTTGCAAAGTAAATTGTCTGGCCCTTTCCCTCACGCAGATATAAATATCTAATCTGATGGGGCGGTCAACGTGTGAGTGCTCAGTTTACGTTAAATGTAATGCATTGTAAGTGACCCCCCCCCAAAAAAAAAACAAGATTGCCATAAAGTGGGTGCTAATTTTACCTAAAAATATTGCTAGACTGTACACAGGTTTACATTGTATTTTATTTTTCTTATGTGTTTTTACTTTGTGTGTGTATGGGGGGGGCGGTAAATGTTTACATTAGCTCACCTCCATATGTACGTATTCCCTAAATTGCGTTTCTTATATTTCTACCACGGCCGTAGTTTAATTTCTCACGAAGGGGGGGGTCACGCTTCCACCTGGTAGCGCCAGTTAACGGGTCCTGCTAGCATATATATATATATATGTATATATATATATGTATATATATATATATATATATATATATATATATAACTTTCTGTACAAAGAACATAAATAATGCGCTCTTTATTTTCCTCATGAAAGAGTAATTTGCTGGAATCCATATATATATATATATATATATATATATATATATACATGATTATGAAGTATTATTATTTACTCATGATTATGAAGTATGGTCATTCCGTGCTTGTGTGTGTTACATGCCTGGCCCCTCTATTTCAAACAATAACTATGTAGATTTCGAGCGAGAGGCGAATAAATTCATTATGGTGATTCCACAAATGTTCTGGGAAATTGATACTTTACTTTCAATAACGCATTCTCTGACTTCTAGCCGGCGTATAGATAGTAGATGTACTAAAACAGGCTACTGCGATATTTCAAATGCTTTAAGAGTACACATTTGCTTGAAAGTATACAAGGCCAAAAATTCGAATATAAGTGTTAACGTGTGTCGGGTTGACTTTGAAACGATAACTTGATGATCGGTTGTGTTGGAACCTGGTTGTGATTATGAAAGAGGAGGGCTTAACAAGAACTTATTTACATTAGACCTGGTAATGTTATCATCCACTTTGAAGCAGCAGGATATTTTGTTCCACAGGTGGACAGTCCTAGTAAAAAAAAAACTTTGCTCATGGAATTATCCTTTATTTTAAGGTAGTAATATAGAGTAAAGGGAAATAATTGATAGTGGTTGTAGTTAGACGAGTGTTTGTTGGAAATGTTTTGCTTTGATCTTAATAACACTTTTTATCATTTATCTTGACTCGTACACAAAAGCGAGTTACATTAATGGAAACCAGCTTCACGAATCCTTACATGTATTCGCTATAAAAGAGCAGATAGGTGTATCCCATAGAATTAACCCTATATGGGTAGTCCATGTATTGCCGTTAATATGAGATAGTTTGGCACATTTGATGTTAAATGCATTCGCCTCGTGTACTTTAGTAACAATTTCATGTTCGACACTATAGCGATATTAAGTGAAACAAAATTATTATTTTGAAAGTTGCTGCAATTTTTGGGAGGGCTATAGTAACACACCAATCAGATACGGCAGCTGCTTTATTCAAACGTATGAAATCATTTTGCATTTTTCAGTGATAACTGAATGTCTTGTCAAGAGAGGAACACTACGTTCTGCTGAACATAAGTGCATTTTTTCTTCTTTACCTGCTTTTATAGAGCCTTTTTATTTTCTTCTTTCTTGGAACAAATTTTATAATTTAAGTCTTAGTATCCATAGCCGAGGGAATACTAAGATACTCCAGTGGTTTAAATAATGTGCGACATTCGAAATTTAGTGCAGATACGAATGCCAATGTAGAGGTCAGCGAGTGCGACAATACTCACATGAAGTAATCTGAAGATTATATCAACGGAAACCTTATGGGAAAAACATCCTAGATGAAGACATCGTCTGGAAAAACAAAATATGACATCATATAGCCATATTTTTTCTCAGTGAAGCCTCGCTTTGTGTTACAAACTTTTGCTCTCAGTTCATTCTGGTGAACTTCTAACATGTTATTTGATGAGATTTCGCATTTTTTCTCGACGACAACTAATCAGTTCCATGCGTAATAAATAGGGTTAGGACAACAGCATATGTGTTTTCGTTTTTTTTTTTTACTCTCGAGTGTATATCGTGTATATCTTATATGCATTTATATAGAGTTATGTTGTTCTCGGTTGATTAACTTTCTAACTGTGTCGGATATATACTCGAGAACCACAACAGTGATTAGAATATGCTGTTGGTATAGCCCTAGTAATAAGTCGCAATCGGGAACCGTGTTCATTTGAACAACATTCAAATAACAGTAGAAAATCTCTGCTATGATATAACATTAGCTCCCATGATACAAACAAATTTGACATGAATCTTGTTCTTTTTAAATAAAATTATTATATTCACCCTCATCACCGTGTTCTTGTTCAGAAAGATGTCACTCCACCGTTTACATCATATTTTCAGCAATTTGAACCGAAACAAAACAACATCGATGTTTGTTACTTCTCTTCTCTGCTACATAACGAAATCTAGCGCTTCATCTCTGCTATATCGTTATTTTGCATGACAGGTTAGCTTCTATCTATTGTACTAACCTGTAAAACATTTACGACCAAAAACTCCCCTAAATATAGCCACTTCAACAGTCTATCTATATTTTCCTAACTCTCTGTCTCCACCTTAACATAAAAGAATATTCAATGAGCAAATCTTCTTCTTTAGAATTTATCTCTGGGTTCTAATACGATTGAGCTCGTTTCCATATGACTTTCATATTGTCGTTTTAAAGTTCATGGTACACAAAATCTAGTCGTTCCGCTCTCGTAAATAATCACTTTTTACATAATTATTACTATTACCGATTTTGAAAGTGTCATCTCATTAAACCTTATCATCGACTGCACTCTATGCCGTGATAAGTGGTTAATACCCTGTTAAAAATTAGGTTCTAGATTACATATTTTGTTTTTTTTTACAAAATAAAATCTGATTGTGTGTGTGTTTTCTTTTGCATGGAAGAACACCGTTTATCAAAGTCCGAAGGCCACATTAGGATCAGAGTTAATCGATGTGTAGATGTGTGCAGCTAAATAGTTATTTACTTACATTGGATTTGATGACGATAATGTTATATTCAGAAAAGCAACAAAAAAAAAAAACAGACCCACAGTATTGCCTTCTACAGGAGGAGCAGTTATGGGGAAGAAACTCTGCTCAATATTTTCGTTTAATTTTTCATATAGATAGACAGTTTTGTTGGCGGTTGTTTCAGCTAGGCGTGTATTTGTTGCAAACAGTTACGGAGACTGACCATACACTGAAGCTTTCTCGAGTAACTACTATAAAAGTAACAATAGACAAAAAATGGCTAGCTATGTCTCTTCTCTAAGAAAAGGGAAGCATCGTGGCGAAATAGTCATCGCTTTGTCGATCCACTTCAGATTTGCTTAGATTTTATGAAGGCTTGGAAAGTTTGAAGTGCAGTTGTTCTGATGACGATCTCACTAACACACTAAACCATGAACATTTCTTTCTGATATAATAGCACTGCATTTTATGCATCCGGTGTGAACGTACTTGATTGGGATCCAAATCTGGCACAAGCCAGAACATGTGCAGACTCCCGAACAAATTCTGACAAGACATGTCGGCCCAGACATTAACTTCCAGAATGCATATTTCGACGTTTACAAAATGAAAGTCTGATTGTGATTGTGTTATATGGGGGATCATCAAACGTCAAGATTATACTATGGTATGGATAATCTTTAGGTAGACGGTGAAACACTACAAATATTATTGAACCACATCTCTAACGGCAAATACTGCGTATACAAAAGCATAGGATCGGTATCATGTCTTAATGTTTTTATCACGTCTTTATGTCCTTAGTCATGTTTTTTAGATGACGCCCATTCGCGATCGGTTTGCTTTTTCTTTAAACTTGATAGGGACTGGTTAATTTACTTGGTGGTACTAATGTCTTTGTGTCTGTCCTTTTTGTGGCCAGGTGAAATGGATGCCTTTTTTCAGTAACTTTATTTGAAAAGCATCAATCATATTTATTTATTTATTTGTTTATTTATTTATTTTCATACGGAAATTCTCATCTTCATAGTTTTGCATGTTTTCCCCGGTTTCGGTCAACTCATTCGCTGGCCATTTTCAGATAATTAACCGCAACGAGATAGGAATGCTTAGTTTCGTAACTGTGTTAAAAATGGATCGAAAGAGAGAGAAAGGGAGAGAGAGAGACAGGGAGAGGGAGGTGTGTAAATTATACGTACACACGTCACCCGGAAGTCAGGATCAGCTGATTGGATTGCGTGTGAGTCACGTGGTCAGGTTAGCTGAATCGTTGGGATTTGGTTTAGACTTAGAAGAGGACGGACGGCTTTACCGTTGTCTCCTCCCCTTCACTATGGGGGACGCTAACGTGTGTAGAACAGAACCACACAAGCCAGATTCACTTTCTCATCCATTCTGCGAGACATCTGGAAAGTGAAATAAAAAAACTATAATACAAGTTCATCGTGTTGGAGTGAATGAATATTCGTCTAAAACAAGTATCAGTCTCCCCTCCAAGACGAAATGATTCCAGATGGACCAACATCCAAGACGCAGAAGGTATGTTAAAAATACATGTAGCACACACACACATACACACCACGGCATATGAACAAATGGACAGAACCACTAGACGATCACACGACATTACCTCTTACTAGACGGTCACACACGATCCCCTTTATAGCATTTATGATTCGTCTCCTTTATGATAGACAACACAACAAAGATCCCCCTTTATTAGAGATAACTAAAAACTGTACCTCCCAACGTTTTAGCCAGCTAAATCTCTGGCCTGTATTTAGTAGGATTCAAACCGTTGTCGTCAGACAATGCTATTTGGAACCTCTATCTACTGCGCCACGAGCACCGAAGGGCGATTAAAAGTAAATCTTTTTATTATTTTTCAAATGAAAATGACGAGAATAGTTTGATAATAAATAAATAGACAAATTACTCATTGAAATGAATTCAAAAGGATTCCAGTAAAAATAATATATAAGCGTCAATATTGTATTATTATTAGGGCTATGACAATAGCATATTCTTTGCATTGTTTTAACTCTCGAGTATATATCCGACACAGAGATAATCAACCAAGAACCACATCAGTCTATATAAAAACATATAATATAGCAAGGAATACACACTCGTGCTTCCAAGGAATGAAAGGAATATGCTGTTTTCATAACCTTAATTATTATGTCCATGGTCTTGACCAGTGTCCACAGCTCCAACTTGTACATGAACATTTTTAGATAAATGTTTTAACCACTCTCAACATTATTTATTGACTGATAGACTTGCTGTTAGAGGTGGACTCGGTATAGGCACGGATATTAAGTAACCGTCAAGTACAGAGTAATATATTCTGCTATGGGAGTCTGCAGCATTATATTCTAGGATGACAGGTTTGTTTATCCCGATCAAGCGTAAAGTTACAGGTCATCTACTAGGAGCGGTTCAGCATGAGCCTTGCTAAAAAATATTGTATTTCACTCTCAACCTATAAGAAGCATAGTGCGATGGACTAGTTAGTCGCCAATTTCGACTGAAAGGCATATATATTTACAAAAAATAAACAAACAAAATGGCGAAAATAAATATCTTGATATTTCATAAAGTAATCCTAAAAACAGAAAAACGAAGGAAACGAAAACTAATTTATTTAATATTTTTGTAAAAATCGGTTAAAAAGTAGGATTTATAATAGTATGATATGAACCTTGTTTATTATGATTAAAATTTAATTTTAAGACATATTTGCCAAAAATTTCTCATGCGTATAATCATTGCAAGCTATGTACTTGGTTGTTACTCCATGGCCTCTATGAAAGTTATACTAAACAAAACAACATGCATGTGAAATAAAATCCCAATTGCTACAGTCCAAAGTAACAATAAAGAAAGAAAACAACTAAAACCGGAACTGAAAAATCCTATATAAATATCCGTGCAAAACTTATGAATATATATATATACGTTGTAGAATATGCGCCCAAAGATAAGTCCGCACATGTCATTTAAGCTAAATTAAATGTAACTGTTTAAACAACCTATATACCATTTGATTCGCCTTTTATTCCTTTATAATTTTACCCTTGTCATATTCGACTTTTGAGTGAAGTATCCTAGTGTTAACGTCAATTTATAAAAAATAACTTCCAAACGAAAAGACTAAACGTATCTCCGTACAATGGAAGATTGTTATTTAAATGTAAATTTAGAACATTAATGCAACACTAATATAACAGAAATGCAACCGACAAGTTAATATTTAGTAGTAGAGCCCCTCTGGAATTTGACAGCTGGCAATCTTTTAGGCATTGCTTGAATTAGTCTGCGGCAATACTCCGGTGAAAGGACATTCTACTTATCTTAAATTTTTGTCCAAATTTTTTTCCAGATTTTAACTTTTATCATTGCCTGGCTTTTGCTTGATGTAATGGCATACGTTTTCAATAGAATTAAGTTCTGGAGTGCAGGCCAATCCAAACACAGCATATCATGCTCTTCAAGGAAACTCTTGATATTACCAGCTGAGTGAATTATATCCTGCATAAAGATAAGGTTATCATCCAAGTTTTTTTTTCACAGAAATCGCCACTAATTTAGCCCGGAAGCCACTCGAGGATAAGGGTTAATGGGTATAAATTAATCAATGTGATTATAGTGTAGTCAACATAAGTAGTGCAAATTTTGTAAATTGGATTATTTAGGGGGGCGGTTAATCAAGAACTTGTTTACGTTGGACTTGAAGACAATCAGATTGTAGTCCGCTGGAAAGCAGACAATTGGAAGAGAGTTCATCAGGTATGCAGTTCTAAGAAAGAAGCCGTGCTCATGGAATCTACATTTAGGCTTAGGCACAGATAAAGAGTGTGGGAAATTATTGATAGTGGTTTTGGCTAGACGAGTGTTTTTCGTGAAAGTATGGCGTAGGGGGGCATAGGTTGAAGCTTAACTTAGCACTTTCAATGAAAATAACGATGAAGCAGAGACAGACACGCAACGTCTTTTCTGTAGGAAAGAGGTTGAAGGGAAGAGAAAAAAGCACCTCCACCACTTAGCTACGAATGTATTTTGAACTCTGTCAAGCAGGGTAAGCTGCTTCTTGCAGCTCCTGCACAGATGTGGCAACAAAAATCCATCGTTGGCCATACCTGGCTTTTATATAGGTAGAGAATTGCTATTTTTGCTTTTTCAGTGATTTTGCTTTGTGCATATGGGAATTTCTTATACTCCGAGTTCATAACGCATGCTTTAATGATAAGACGATGTTCAGTGTACTTGATGTTGAGTGTACTCGATATTTTATTAACTCGGCGTTGTGTGTGCCGACACGGCCCAGCCGTTAGTTTTGATATAAAACTCTTATATCGGAACTTTTTAAGGTATCGGAATCAATATCGGAATCGGAGGAGTTTAAATCCTGCTTTTTCCGTAAGTTTCGCTCGCTACCGCCCGATAGACCTCAAACACCGCCGGATTAAATCTGGCGAACGGAAGTCAATAGAAAAAAGAAAGAAAAAAGAAACTATTGCCTTATTTTCGTGTTGCCAATTGTTTTTTTTTAAATTTATTTTTTATTTTTTTGTGATAAAAGTATTGTTTCTATTAATAAGTAAACAAATGCCCATTGTGGTGTTTTAAGGAATAAAGAACAATTCTCTTATTTGGTTTTCTTTGAAATAATTAACACGTCTTTTCTTTATTTTAAGAAACAAAGCGCACTTTATTTTGCGGGTATATATATATTTCGTAAAACTTTTGCAATTTAACCTGTTTTTTTTTTCTGCAAATAATTCTCTATGTTAACACGTTTTTTTTCGTCATGTATTTTACAGTTATATAGAGGGGAGGGGTTATGGTTACACTTTAGTTTATAGCTTGCAGTTTCTTGGTTATATATTACTTTCTTAGGGAGAGTGGTTTCTGCCGGTTTAAAAGAAAGCAGTCGACGACAGAAAAGTAGGCTGAGAAGGGTTGTTGGAGAATGTAGAAAGAAGCAGTTCCTCAACCTGGTAGCTTTCTGCGATATGATTTATTATAGAGACTAACGATTATTTCCGAATATTTACCTTTTTTGTTTTACATAGGTATCACAACTTATCAAGGTCAAGGGGCCACTCGAGGATAAGGGTTAAAGAGTGCACAGTAGAAATTGGACAATATAGTAACCGTTAGTAATGGATATTCGGTAAATTTGTTAATATATGGAACGGTTCATCAAAAACTTGTTTACGTTAGTCTTGAAGACCACCATATTGTAGTCAGCTGGGAATCAAAAAAAAAAAAAAAAAAACGACGACAATTCCATAGGCGTGCAGTTCTAAGAAAGAAGCTTTGCTCATGGAATCTACGCTTAGATTTAGGCATAGATAAAGAGTGGGGGAAACTAGCGATAGTGTTTTCTGCTAGACGGGTGTTTCTTGTAAAAGTTTGGCGAGTGGGGAACATAGAATGGAGCTCAGCCGAGCACATGCCATGAAAATAACGATAAAGCAGAGACAAACTCGCAACATCTCTTCTGTCAGAAAGGTTGCAGGGAAGAGAAAAGGAAACTCTCCACTAAGCCACGAAGTCTATTTTTAACTCTATCAAGGCAGGATAAGTCCTTTCTAGCAGCTCCTGCCCAGATGTGGCAACAGTACTCCATCCTTTGACGTACATGGCTCTTATATAGATAGAGAATTGCATCAGCAATGAGATATCTACTGGATCGATAGAGGGATCCCACCATTTTTCCAGTGGCCTTGCCAACAGATTTAATGTATGTGTTCCATTTAAGATCAGGAGTAAAGGTCAAGCCCAGAAGCTTTTCAAAACATGTGGCCTCTCCAAAACGAGAGCTGTTCATTTCAATTGATGCCAGATAGGGATCAGAGCGTTGATGATGTAAAGATAAAAGCTTGGTTTTAGATTCATTACAAGTAAAAAAAAAAACTCTTTCCCAATTGTACCACTTGCTCAAGATCAGAGGAGAGAGAATCAGAGAGAACTTGGTCGTTTACGGTCTTAGATGTGCTACCATAGATAGTATATCATCAGCATAGATGTCTACGAATGATGTAAGGATGTAATTTGGAAGATCATTAATATAGATCAGGAAGAGAGTTGGGCACACGATGGACCACTTAGGGACTCCAGCATTAATACTAAGAACTTCAGATTTCTGCCCATTAACAACTACTCTTATGAACCTATGTGAGAAGACATTTTCAGCTATACCGGAGCTGGAGATCTTGTGAAGTAAACCTTTATGGCATACTCTATCAAAGGTCTTTGATATGTCGAGAGATTTGCCAATCATCTGAGATATAACTGCAAGCACATCTGCTGTAGATCTAGCAGGACGGAAACCATATTTCGTGTCACTAAGAAAGTTATTTTTGCTAAGATGGTTGGTTACTTCTCTATTAAAGACAGATTCCAGCAACTTACTCATGACGCACAAGAGACTTATTGGCCTGTATTGTGAGGGAGATGAGCGATCACCTAAATTCTTAAATAAGGGCCATACTGATGAGATTTTCCAGGGTGACGGAAAGCAATTCTCCTTAAGACAACGTTTAAACAGTTTTGTAAGGATGGGCGCAATTTCTGGTTGAAGTCTTTTGAGTACCACAACTGGAATACCGTCAGGACCGGTTGCTTTACTGGAATCAAGGTTTTTATTATCTTGGCAACGTCACGTACAGATATTTGTGTATCACATAGCATATTTTCTGATACAGGAGGAAATATTGGAGGTTGGCAGCCTTGGTCGCAAAGGTTAGAATTAGCTGCAAAGTTCTTGGCAAAGAGTTTGGCTTTGTCTGATGCTGACGAGATTACCTCAGGTCTATTTATGAGGGTTGGAATAGAGCACACGTTTCTGTGCAGGATTCTGTTTGTTATTTGCCA
The DNA here is from genome assembly GCF_053919585.1 of Euprymna scolopes. NCBI lineage: Eukaryota > Metazoa > Mollusca > Cephalopoda > Sepiida > Sepiolidae > Euprymna > Euprymna scolopes. Next base: position 94,924,099 of record NC_136486.1, on the reverse strand, counting down.
AAACTGGCCGGAACCAAGCCGCTGCTCAGCTATTTTGGACTTTATGGACTGAACTTACAATTCTCTTGCGTTCTTTATTACTTTTTTACAGTAACCGATTAAAACCTTGTCTTATCGCTGAATATCATTTATGTAAAATTTCAAATCTTTAGACCAGAAATTGTCTGAGTAATTGGGTAAGGACCGCAGAGGTAAATATTTGTAAACTTTGAACCCTATTATGACCCCTTAGCATATATCGTTTTGGGCTCAAATCAAGTTATTAAGTTAGATCCATGTCCAAGGAACCTATATCTAACATTTTAAGTATTTATACCAAAAATTGGCGGAAAAGTTTGGCAGAGTTCTCAATGTCAAATCGTTGAACTTTGACTCATTAACAGCCACATTCCTGGCTGAAAACGCATTACAAAGATTTCCCCAAATCTCAGTACCTTGTATATCAAATTTCGAGTTTGTAGACTGAAAATTGCTAGAGTTATTGTGTAGGGAAATGTACAACAACACAAAGACAGACAACCAGACACTTTCACTTTTTTAGATATATAGATTTCATTTAATATTATACTATTATTTATACATTTATTTATTAATATATGAATTTATTTTTAACGAATATTTTTTAAAATTTTTTCAGAGCTGATGAGAATGATGGAAAGTAAAAAAAAAATGTCATTTCTCAACACCATTAACCATCCCTTTGATGTATTGTGGAAGGTGCCTTTACGCTCTAGACAACCTGCACTTAGCTGCATAAAAAAACTGTGGTTGTCCGGAATGTTTTTTCCGTAATGTTTCTATCGATTATTTACATGCATTTCCAACACAAGCCATGCATGTTGAACACTCTTGAATAAATGTGATAGCTTGCTTATAAACACCGGTTTGCTGCAGTTTTTACATTCGATCAGCCACTCTACTGGCAAGCATCAGAAATCAAACATTAGGTGCCTGAAGACAGGTTGGTTCTCAAATGGTGTCTTGATTCCCTGTAGCTTCACACATTGACACATTTGTTGTGCCATAGGAACGTTGTTGGGTGGAAGTAGAATGAAAGAGATACTAGTAACAATTTACGGTAAAAGTTATGTGCAACACACCATGGCTGGAAAGGTAGTTCAGCGTGCAGTTTGTGATCATCTCCTCCTTGATCAGTGTTTTATACAATATATTACGAAGTTCTTGAAAATAATACCGGTTTTGCAGACCTGTTGCAAGAATTGCTCAGTTGTATGATCGGACACTGACAGAGAACAGTGACTTGAATTTAGTCATTACTTCTACCTGCCTTTGTGCAATTGCCCACCTCTTGTACACGAAAAGAAATCAATTATCCGTTCACTCTCGCACCAGTTAAGTGTAACTGAATTACTAACAGATGGTAGGAATTACAAGAGAGCATATCGAGGCCGATCGTAGAGGATCCTGGCTCATGCACCTTCATGCTCTAGCCGAATGTTTGCCCACATTTGCGGTTGCTGGACACGGGAACTATCGAAAGTCCGCCTACCTTTACCTTAAGTCAATGACCATTGCGGCATATGGTGTGCTGTTAGTGGTCTATTGATTTATGAATGGCTTGCATGTTGTAAGCCCTAAAAGCTGCGATCTAATCATCAGATAAGTTCTAATGCGCTCCTTCAAAACTGCAGGAGGACTCACAAGATGAATTGGAATGTCTGAACATGATAAGGACTTATGGACCATATCTGTGCTAGTGTCCCCCTTCTTACAGTGATGCAATGCAGGAATTCACTCTCCAGACTCTTCTCCCCAGTTAATAACGCAAAGTAAACAAGAGCGTCAAGGACGATAAACAATTGTGAATACATGGAGAAAATTTTAGATAAACGCAAGACTTTTTCACCTTTCTCTTATGAAATGCCTCTTCCCAACATTATCAGCGATGTCAATGCAAATAAGGACGTGTATATCCATGAACCATTTACTATTGGTAAAGGATCACTAGTAACAATGGAGGGTCAATCACTGCTTTCTGTTTCGTTCAAGTTTCTTTAACAAAAATTCCCAACTTAAACAGAAAGAGTCCGAGTTCTAGAACATAGCGTTGAAGAAAACGGAGTGTAGCAGTTTTGTTTTCACGATCCAGTGGTGATCAAGAAAGACTAATCTGCTCTCCTTTATCAATTACAAGACGCCTCCAACCTCAATAAATAACACCCTATTTGAGGATCCTTCTTTAAAACTTTTCGGCTGAACATTCACTTGCAATAAGAACTGGAATAAAATTGTCAACATTGCAAAGGCTGCTGCAAAGAAAGTGGGTTCCCTCTATCGAGTTAGAAGACTACTCATGACTGCGAGTATCGTGTACCGCTACAAGGCCACCACTCGCACATGAGTATTGTTACCACATCCGGGCTGATGCATCTACGACTACTATCTCCCTCTTTTATGAGGTAAAAAAGGGGTTTCAATCTAACAGGTTTCACATTATCAACTAAGCTCCAACCCCTGTCCCATCATCGGAATGTTTAATCTCTGTGCATGTTTTATAAATATTTTAATAGAATTTGTTCGGAATAGTAACAACACCCTACCGCTTCACTGTTGATGTCCTTAAATGCTAGAAATATTTCTACACTAATAGTTTCTTCCATCGAAGAGCTTTACTTTGGAATTCCCTTCCTGCTACCTGCTTCCCTGACTGTACTGATATGCAGAATTTTAAATGTAATGTAAACCAACACCTTTCCTAAGCATAGTACCAATTAGTAGCCCTTTACGTCCAAGTAACGATATTCTTTGTAAAGGGTGAACGTGAGTTAAAAAAATATCATCTACCGAGACGTTTCGAAAATAACAATCAAGATCGGACCAGTACTACAACATAATCCAAATAATACGAAGCACCAGTTAGAACTTATAGACCATTAAAATGGAAAAAAATATCTTTGAGTTATTCCCCTGTTTAAAATCGTCTATGAGAATAATTCAGGAGAATGAATATATGTTTAAAAAAAAAAGAAAAGAAACATGATAAATGCGCGTCAAAATTAACTCTGTCATTACGTCATATAACAATCCACTCGCTCGTTTATTAAGAGCTGATATAAAGTCGGCGTTAATTTCCGCCGAGCTGACATTGAAACCACTGACTTTAGGAGACGGCTTTCTGCGCGATAAACGCAGTGGATATCAAAACAAACACAAAGTTTGTCCCTCGATTGTATTTTCTACGTCGGACAAATAAGCAATGTTAAAATTAACGAGTTATAGCTAAAAGTAATGGCGATGGAAATCTACGTATGATTTAAACATAGGTTATTTTATAACGCAGTTGAATAAGCGGATACTTGCTGAAATTCAAACTAGTAGCAGTCCATACACGAGAACGACAAATAAAATAGCACACACCTCTGACACTGTTTCTGTCTGCAGAAAATGCATTTTAACAGCAGTAATGTCACTGGAAATTGCAAATAATAGAATTAACAATTGATATAAATGTAGCTCAATTGTTGAAACAAAAAAAAAATAATGAAAGCATGAATTTTATGTATGATTCCCCTCACACAAAATATATTTATATATCACCAATTTGCCATATATGTACAATATGCGTTAAAAGTTTGTTAAGAATTAATGTATGTGCGACGATAACTCAACACCCGGATATATATACACATATATATATATATATATATATATATATATATATATATATATATATATATATATATATATACATATATATATATATATCACTAGCATTTCAGCCCGGCGTTACCCGGGTGCTTGGAGGAGTATGTTGAGCAAAAAAAAAAGCGGTCATTTTTTTTAATTTGACCCTTATTATGCCCTCTTAAAATTTATTGTTTTAGGCTCAAATCAAGATTTTAAGTTAGATCCATGCCCAAGGAATTCATATCTAAAAGTCAATTCTTTATACCCAAAATTGGCGGAGGAGTTTGGTAGAGTTATTAAAGGTCAAATCGTTTAACTTTGACCCCTTATCAGCCAAATTTCTGGCGAAAAACGAATTTAAAAGATTTTTTTCCAAATCTCAGTATCCTGTATATCAAAGTTCGAGTCCGTAAACTTAACATTGACAGAGTTATTGCATAGGGAAATGTACACAGACAAACAGACATACACACACAGACAAACATACGTCTTCACTTATATATATATATATATATATATATATATATATATATATATATATATATATATATATATATATATTAGAAAATACATAAGAATCGATACCAAAATGAGAAAATTTTATAAATTTCGTTTATTCGTTTTTATTTGGTAACGTACAACAATACAATATGTTATTATGAAAAAAAAATAAATAAATAAACCGTTTTTACAAGAAAATGTTTTCGACGTAACCTTCGGATTCTTCAGTGTAGTAAAAGATTTGTATCTTTAACTTGTGGGTTTTCGATGTTTATCCATTTAGTCAGATGAAAATATTAGCGAATGTTTTCATTAGTTTGCACCTTATATACTAGAGTAGCTCATGCTGGTCATGCATACACTTTAATGTATACAGCTAAACTCTTTAGAAATCTATTAATTGAAGGTCACTAATTAATGTTTGCTAAGTGACACATCTGCCACTGACAGCGAAATTGACGAAGAAGCCACGCCCATTTTTAGCGAAGTACGAACGCCTACCAGCAGTGTATCTCTTGAACAGTTGAACATAGATGGTCATGTGACCACTCAAAATGTCCGAAATTGCCACATTATAGGGGGTCAATGTTACATTATGATGTTCTGAAACCAATGGCTTTCGAGATATTTGCAATAAACTAATTTTAACACATATCAAACCTATGTTCCGTGTAATTTACATGGATGTACTATGCATGTAATGACATGACTAATCCGGCTATTGCCCAGGGAGTTTTGAAATTTATGTTCCCAAACACGAGCAACACTAACATAGATGAATGGCTCCTAAAGCCACTTTTTCAGTATATTCATTATTGGTTAACTTCCAGACTAAGTAAGACCCCATTTCATTGTAGCTTGAGACCAGTTCACTTTATGTGACAGATGTGTCACTTAGCAAACATTAATTAGTGACCTTCAATTCGTAGATTTCTGAAGAGTTTAGCTGTATACCTCAAAGTGCATACATAAACAGCATGAGCTACTAGAGTAATATGATAAAAGCAATAAACATAAAAAATTAAAGTTTTTAAAACATTTTAGTTACATAGAATAATGGGAATGGAAATAAGGGCAGAAATAGTATATTGTAATTTAAATCCAACCTGAATGTTAAATCTTGAAATGAAAAATTCTGGTAGTAAGAGGTAAAGGTATCCATCATGTCTTGTAAGCCTTCCGGGATAGGTCACAATCACATCCAAACATATTTCCTTTGTTTTACCGCTGGTTATACAAGATATCTGGCAAAGATTTTGTTTATGTATATCCCCGGCAAAGATGTTGTTTACATAGGATTTAATAATTAAATCTAAGTGGTAAATACAAGTGGCGAATAAAATCATATCCGTATGCAAAATATAAGAATGCTTTATCAAAGATTAATAGTAATTAAAAATCAGACGCAGTTTCGGTGAGCATATTTATAAAACCGCAGTATTCAAAATGTCAATACTTACAATATATATATATATATATATATATATATATATATATATATATATATATACATTGTAATCCACATACAGCACTGTCTCGTTGTATCACAACTCATTAGTGCGGCTAGACAAACAGCTTTCCCCAGCCGAGGATTGAACCTACAACCGTCGCAGTAACAGTCGACAGCTCTCACCATTCGGCTACGAATTAGTGCCGTAAATATTTCTCCTAGAGTGTGTAATAAATTCACACCCTCCCGGCGGACAGTGGTCGAACCATCAGCTTGTTTACAACCAAATTAGTAGTGGGCTTCGCTTAATCGCTTTTAAATACGCGTCGGGTGAAAATATATTTACAAAGTGCTCAAGCGAAAGAGGAGGGGGCTTTAATATATATATATATATATATATATATATATATATATATATATATATATATATATATATATATATATTCAAGATTAACTTTTTCAAATCAAAAACTTTAAATACATAAATTTTAAACACACACAAATGTATATATATATATCTATAATGTAAAGCTGAACGTCGGTGCGCGTGTCTGGTCACGAATAGGCTCCTATGTGGTTGACTATTATAGAAAACTGATCACATATAATGATAGAAGATGTATCGAGACACAGGAATGGATATGTTTGACCTGGCATAATGATGATTCATTAAAATTGTGGGGTAAGCGCCTGGCCCACAAAGTATGGAAATAAAATTTTTTTAAATAAAAAAAAAACGTTTACAAGTGTTTTTGATATAGATGGACATAATAATACTTTGATAAGTATGTTTTAGCTTAAATAAGGATGGTATAATAAAATTTTCGGGTCTGCGTTCGCGCCTGGCCTCCATAGAATGGAAATAGACACAAACTTTAATAAAGACTTTTCATATCTATCTGCGTAAGTATACTTTGATAATTATGTTTCAGTATGAAGAAATATGGTATAATAAAATTATGGGGTGTTCGTTCGCGCCTGACCTCCATAGAATGGAACTATGTCACAAAATTTAACAAGGTTTTTTAATAAAGATCCACAGAATATTGTGATAAGTATTTCAGTATGGTATAAAAAATTATGGTGGTATCTATTTTTACTTTCAACATATTTTGCTTTGGTGTTGATACCCCGAAATTCGAAGCTATCTCTTTACGACCCTTCCTTTTCATAACCTATCATACTTTCATAAATCAGAGTCCATTTTCTGTATGCTGTTTTTGAACCCAGTCAACGACGGGTACATTTACTAGTATATATATATATATATATACATATATATATGTGTGTGTGTGTGTGTGTGTGTGTGTGTGTGTGTGTGTGTGTGCGTGTGTGTGTGTGTGTGTATGTGTGTGTGCAACCTTGTCGCTGTGTGTTCGGAAAGTTCTAAGCAAACTCTTTTCTGAATACTTAGTCTATAGAGTTGAAATTTTATATATATACGGTAGATAAACTTGTTGTCCACATTCGATTGTTTTTAGCCGGAATAAATTAAGCTTAGTAGTCAAAATTAAAAACAAAATATTTCACCATTGCAGGGTAAGTTGAATAGTTACGAATAATGTTACATTTGGGTATTTTCAAAACTAAGCATTACTAGTTTAAAATCGCTTACTTTATGCATGCCCGTTTCTATCTGTCAGAAGATAACAAAGCTAGAAAGATAAATAACGACTAAGATGAGAGCGCTAGATCTTCTGGTTTTGATTTTATGGAATTATATGCAACACATAGCTTTTGAAATCATATATATATTGAATATTGACTAGTAATCAATTGACAGTTTGCTCTATAATAATAATTAAATATATTGCATGAATTAAAATATAGGACTTATCCGTATTTTACAATTTTATAACGTCAGGAGGCCTGCTAGATTTAATTAAGGTTTATTTATATATATATTTTTTTTTTCAATCATTTCAAATTCCTTCAAATAATTAAATAAAGAAAACGTTGACGAAAATATAAATATGTTTTTTTTCACTGTGCACCATAAAACACGCACGCATACGCGCGCAAACATATAATATATATATATGTATATATATGTATATATATATATATATAGAGAGAGAGAGAGAGAGTAAGAGAGAGAAATAAAGAAAGAAAGAGACAGAAAGGGAGTGAAAGGGTTACTGGAGAGAGAGGCTAGAGAGAGAGATTGGAGAGAGAGTGAGTGCGATATGTTGAACTTAGTATCCATAAGAATATAAATTGCATTTTTATAAGTTTATAAATTACACTAACTTTATATATATATATATATATATATATATATATATATATATATATATATATATATATATATATTATGTGTGTGTGTGTGTGTGTGTGTGTGTGTTATTGTCACATGCGTCTGAAGGCGGAAGGCCGGTCACAATGTTTACAACCATATTCGATTACTCGCTTTTGTGAAGCTCACACCTTTAGTTGCAGGGTTTTTCCTTGTAATATTATTAACATTATTATCATGATAAGTAATGCTAATTTATTTTCCTTTTTGTAATGTTGACGACCACCCTCCGACGTTGGACCACATGCAAACGTTGCATTGGCCTTTATAGGGATCACATGTTTAATCTGCGTTGAAGGTCACTTGAATTTCCATATTTCATTTGATAATCATATATTTCCAGCTCTTAAATTGCAACGTCCAACACATCGACTCGTTTTCCGTTCATAGCTGTGATTTGTACATTTACTGCACGTTCTACTGTTTTCTTCGTTTAATACTTAAACGAAGAAATACTTAAATATACAAAAAAATGTTTATTTATATATATATATATATATATATATATATATATATATACGCATATATATTCATATATATAAATACATATATGTATACATATATATATGGATATATATGTATATACATATATATATATGTGTATATATATGTATACATATATATATGTGTATATATATACACACTTATATATGTATATATATATATATATATATATATATATATATATATATATATATATATATATATATACAGTGTATCACAAAATTGAGTACACCCCTCACATTTGTTCAAATGTTTAAGTATATCACTTCATGGGACAACCCTGAAAAAACATTTCTTTTTACAAAATGAAATGTAGTCTGACTGCAGAATATATAACAGAGTTAATTGATTTTTCTCATTGCGACTAAAAGTGTTATCCCTTGCAACAAAAGTGAGTATACTCCTTACGAAGAATTTTCAATATCAACAATCGACATGTCAACTCTCAATATTTTGTTTGACCACCACAATTACCAAAATTGTCTTCACACTTCTGGGAATAGAGTTTACTACAACTTCACATGTAGCCACTGGAATGCTCTTCCACTCTTCAATTACGAGGTCGTGGAGCTGGCGGATATATGAGACTTTACGCACCTGCATCTTCCGCTTGAGGATGCCCCGAAGATGTTCTATTGGGCTCAGGTCTTGAGACATGCTTGGCTAGTCCATCACTTTTGCACTCAGCCTTTTCAATGAAGCAGTGGTTGTCTTAGATGTGTGTTTTGGGTCATTGTCATGCTGGAACACTGCTTTGCGACCCAGTTCCTGAAGAAAGGGGATCATCTTCTGCTGCAGTATTTGACAGTACATGTTGGAGTCCATGTTACCCTCAATGAAATGCAACTCTCCAATACCTGCAGCACTCATGCAGCCCCATTCCAGTGGCTACATGTGAAGGTCTGGTAAACACCATGCCCAGCTGATTATTTTGGGTAATGATGGTGGAGTAATGACATATTATATGTTAATATTGACAATTTGAGTTATTTCGAGGGGGAAATATATATTAACCATGTTATATATGCTGCGGACAGACTATTTTTGACTGTGTCAAAAACATATTTTTTTCAGTATTGTCCCATGAAGCGATATATTTAGATAGTAGAATAAATATGAGGGCTCTACACCTTTATTTGCAGATTTATTTATATAATTATATAGGTGTATATAATACATATATATATATATATATATATATATATATATATATATATACATACATGGTTATATGTGTATATATATTCATTTGCATGTGTATATATATGTATGTACTTGTATATGTATATATATTTCTATGTATATATATATATTTCTATGTATATATATATACATTCTATGTATATATATATATATATATATATATATATATATATATATATATTTCTATGTATTTTATATGCAGGCTAGTGAGATTTGGGAAAATCTTTGTCATCCGTTTTCGGCCAGAAATTTGGGGGTTAATGGGTCAAAGTTCAACGATTTGCTCTTTGAGAATTTTACAAAACTCCTCCGCCAATCGTGGGTCTAAACACTTGAAATTTTGGATATATGACATAGATCTAACTTAATAACTAGATTTAAGCCTAAAACAATATATGTTTAGGGGTCATAATTGAAGTTAATTTTTTTTAAAAATGACCTCTGCAGTCTCTACGAAATTACTCAGACAATTTCTGATCTGAACATTTGAAATTTTACATAAAGGGTATTCAGAGATAGGACAAGCTTTTTAATTGGTTTGGGTCGAAAATTTGAGCTACAAATATATATATATATATATATATATATATGTATATATATATATATATATATATATATATATATATATATATATATGCATGTTTGCATGTCTGTGTAAAACTTTCGATAGAGCCGACGTATTTTCACAAAATCAGTATCGTTTTAAAGCTCGACTCTTTAGACGACAAATACCGAAAAATTAGGTAAAACATTCATTTCTTCACCCTCAACTTGGCATTTTTCTACAGGGCGGGGGTCTCTTATATCGTGGATATTTCTGAAAATCATCCGCTCTTTTCGATATTTTAGCCTTCATTTGAATCTACGTCACTTCCGCTTTGGCGCTGGTCGTAACAGCAAAGATTTCACGTTCTTTTCTCGTTCTTTTCCTCCTTCCGGATACGGGTTCGAGCCTGCCTTATTACTACCACTTTCTTTTGCTCAACACACATCTCCAAACACCCGGGAAACGCCGGGCACTCATGCTAGTATGTTAATATTTTAATATCTGAGGGGTAGTTTTTCTTCTTATATTCTGTTATAATATGAATATTTTTTTTATATTTTTAATATATTAATTTGAAACATATTAAGTGTATAGGAATTTTTTCATTAATATATATCTAAAAAACTTGGAACATATTACAATATGCAAGGGATTTTACCTTATCGCCTATCTATATTGCGTCATATGCCTTCATTTGAACTGTAAAAACTCTCCATTGGGCTCTGGATTATAACTTTCTACATTGCCTTGAATCTTACGATTGCACCTCTAATTTTCTTTATTGGATCTAACAATATCACTGACAATCTTTTCAATCTTGGCTTCTTTTAGGTTTTTCATGCAAGATTTAAAAATATATATTCAATCTACGTGCTAGCTAGCAAAATTAAACACTACCTATAAAAATATTTTGCTAAAACATTTCCTCTGATGAGATAAGACAGATGTTGAAAATCCATGGATTAAAAAAAAATGTTTTGTCATCCTTTAGGATTAATAAATTTGTCGTTATATATTTTAAAAATTTACTCAATGTAATTTCAATTTTTATATTTATACAGTTGCTCTATCTCATATATCAATCTTCTTTATCTGATTGCGATTGTCATATAAATATTGATGCGAACATTTATATGGACTTGATTTTACAGTTTATACAAACTGTAAACTGAATATATTTTAACATATCAAATATATGTAACCTGAATATATTTTAACATTTCAAATATATGTATAAAGTTTCATTTTAAAAATATTAAATAAAAACTAATATATTAGCTTAAGATTTTTACAAAATACGTGGGTATACACCCCCACACACACATATATCTTTATATCCGTTTAGGAGAAGTAAACATATAATATAAATCTGTGCTACTGATCTCATACGTCTTGACTTTGAATAAAGTGGAGGGATGCCTCCTCAGTCGTAGCGAATACTTTATATGTGCTGGCGACACGAACAAATTCCGCTTTGCAATTCTAAACTGCTTAAGGAGTAGATAGGCTTTGCCTATCGTCCGGCTTTCACGATCTTTCTTTGCCTATTAGTCAGACATAGAGGTACGATCATAGTAGCTCGACCGAAACACCCAAATGGTTGAACTTCTTTACTCGCTAGGACATTGAAAACCGTTCCCAACTCCCATCACATTGCGATCCCTAAAACTAGCCATCTTGCGGGTACTTCAATGTCATATTTTAATGAAATTGGATTGTGTTGTTAATTTTTTCTGAGCGGTGTAGGGTACCGGTTAAACAATATGTCTGGCTGCTGTATTTCGACTGACAGTACAGGAGCCTTAACTCTTCGGTAACGCTTAGAGCGGCTGCACCATTATCAGTTGTATAATATCGGGATTGTTGTAGTGGCATGTTGTAGATAGAGAAGGACCCTACACTCAACCCCGGTGGGCTTTTCCGAGGTCAGAATCCTGTAGATGTAGAGTGGACTAATGGCCTATCTGTGTTGCCTGTTTGGTATTCTACACAACCAGTTTCTCAAACATCTGCCACTCTTGAACTGAAACTTTTAAATAAAATGTCAGTTCAATAAAATATTCCGGTCAAACTAGGCAAATCGCAAACAAACCCAATTTCCCCCCCTATCTTGAGGCTTGCATTCATGAATATCCGCGGGCTTAGAACTTATTTAGATGATGTTGACTATTTTCTAATAGCAACAACCCCAGATATCTTAGCACTAAAAGAAACTAACCTACACTCCTCCATCCTCTTTAACTACTTGAACATGCCTGGTTATCTACCACTTTGTCGTAAGGACTCAGGCAGACATAGGCACGGACTTGGGGTCTATATTCGAAACACGCTTCCATTGAGTAGAGAATTAAAACTACAATCTGACGACCAGGCTTTTATGTGCTTTAGACTTAACCTGGAACATAGCATTAGCTACTTATATTTTCTCTACTGCTCTCCGTCGATCCAGGACTGTACCGTAATCAACGAAGTCTCTCATAGCATAGCTACAACTGTCTCTTTTGGTACTAGCGCGCAAGTACATGGATTTGGTGAATTAATATCCACCGCAGTAATCGGCTTGGTTTCCTTACGTACACAGACACAGCCTTCCGGCATAACATACACTGCCGGCAAAAAAGAAAGTCTGCACTGCAAATTTAAGGTAAATTTAATGTAACTGTTTAAACAACCCATACCTCATTTGATTCGCCTTTTATTCCTCTATAATTGTACATGTTCATATTTGACTTTTAATTGAAATATTCTAGTTTTCACATCAATTTTAAAAAACTTACTTCAAATTGAGGAGGCAAAAAAAAGTCTTCGCTATATCCCATTCTTTATCACAGACAGTTACGTTTTCGACAGGTTTCCCAGTAGAGCAAGATCAACCAGTTTCACTTCTAGATTTATTTCTGACGACAGTTCTCGATGATTGAGTAACGAATGCCTATAGCCAACTCGGGAATACTAATCACGCGGTAAAAATAATAGAAATAACATTAAACTCTCTGCCCAAAGCTGAAGAGCAATTGCTCAAAACGACAAAGTACTAAGACGAATTCCCTCTCAAAACTAGCTTTATTAACAAGGAAGTTAACATTTATCAAGGTCTGAAAGCCATTCAAAAATAAATGTTAATGAATGGAGGCTGGTTGTGTGGGAATCGTTAATTGTCTAAGTTAGGTAGAATTTGATTATTTAAAGGGACCGTTCATCAAGAATTTGTTTACATTAAACTTGAACGTCATTATACTCTAGCTGAGTTATTAATATATTATTAATATAATAATAATATATTCTTTTATACAATGTTGAATGTATCGTTTTATCTTTTTGTTACAGAATGTGTTCTGTGCTATTTTATATACCTCTGCTGGATTAATGTAGTATTCTTTTACAAAAGGTGGCTGATGTATATGATTTATTGTATTAGTCTAGAAAAATGTTGTTGATATCCTTCTGCTAATATGGCTTAATTTATATTGTATAGTTTTATAAAAGGTGACTGAAGAAACCTTTTTTTAATATTTTTTCTGAAACGCGGTTGAAATATTTTTATATTCCTCTAAATAATATGACTGAGTTATATCTTCATAATTTTCTACAAAATGTCCCAGATTTATTATATTATATTATCAACAAAGTTTTTTTTTAAAGAAATATAGAGTACATATCTACGAAGATATGTACTGAAGGTGATGACTGTAAATTACACGTGTGAATATTTTTCTTAAACCAAAATTTACCTATATATAATCATCTGAAAACGTTATAACACGGTCAAGAAACATTTATCTTCCTCGATAGATTTAAAGAGTTTGACATTTGTTCGTCACTATAACAGTATAAAGAGGTGAAGATAATATAAGTAAATAAATAAGACTGAAACTGTTTCCATTATTTATTTGGAAGATGACATTAATAGATATGCAGCTTTTTCTAGGAAGGGGGGAAATAGGACAGCCACACATGTATTGCTACTTAAACCGTCCTCAATTTAAACCACGTGCACCGCATCACATGCAAATGATTAAAAAATCATTAAGAGGGCTTTGGAAGGGGCCTACGTTATTTAAACCTCAGACATTTAGTTTACACTGCTCTTGATTGATGGGGTTAGCGAAATCACTTTGGCAGTATAAAACAAGGTCCTTACATAGAGTGATATACCACCCGGCAAAGGGATTAACAAAAATACCCCTTGATATTAGAATTAAGACCGGTCAACATGTTACAAGTGAAAAGGATATAATAAAATCGCAATATGGTTCCATTGACTATTCCAATCATGTTAGATATCTCTCTTTGGTTTAATTTTCTTAGCATTGTGGTTTTTCCTGGGGATGGGGGATTCTACCGGATGCCAAACATTCTCCCGTTAGTTTAGTTACTCCAACCCAGCGATCTTTTTAAGATTCCAACCGTCCCTTTAAGTGCTATTATTTGTATTTCTTTTGAACTTGGTTCACCGGGTATATTTGTCAGGTAGTTATCAAAATTCTTTTCCATTAGCCCGGTTGCTCCTATAATAACTGTTATGATTGATACCTTCTTAAGATTCCAGTTTCTTTTCATGTCGTATATAATTGCTTGGTATTTTGTTATTTTCTCCCTCTCTACTCTGTTAAGGCCAACATGATTAGGGACGCATTCCCCTATATGCCTAGTAAAACATCCACAAATAAAGAATATATGTATAATTACGAGATCTATAAATAACAGTTATCCTAGTTGACGTCAAAACATATACATCGATAATTAAAAACAAAAATTGCTTTTTTTTTCTGATTTTATATTGAAAGCGTTAAATAATACGCTATTACTCTCAAGTGCAATACACCTGAAAACGAAAAATACATTTTTTCAGACAACATGTGAAACAGTTCTTTATAATCAGCGTACTTCAGGGAAAAGAGATGAATTAAAAAAGAATACATTTGGCAAAGAAACAGAACTTATCTTCTGCTATTGCTGTTAAATTTTACATCGGCTGAAACGCTGAATTCTATATTAGAACAGTATTCCTATATTTCAAGTAATGCACATGAAAATGCTGTTGTTATTATCATTATCAAATTCTTGAATATAATCTTTGTCTCTCACGCGATCTTAATGTACACCCAATAGTCTGGCCACAATTTAAACGCTGGATAATTTGTGAAAGTAGAGTTACTCTTTTGTTACACACCTACAACACACCTGAATCGGAATACTCGTGTAGTAATTTTTAATTGTCTAAGTTAGGTAGAATTTGATTATTTAAGGGGACTTAACTTGTTTGCATTAGACTTGAAGGTTATCATACTCTACCTAATTTATTAATGTATTATTATTTTACAAATGTGGAATCTATCCTTTTATATTTTTTTACAAAATGTGTTCTGGGTTATTTTTGTATGTTCTGCTGGATTATTAAAATATTCTTTTAGAAAATTGGCTGATGTATATGAATTATCATATTAGTATAAAACAAGTCCGATAGCCATTATTCGTGTGCTCCGTGTAATGAATGAATACGTGAATGTAGGATTGACATCAAATTCTTAAAGATAAACTAAAATGACCGAAAAATAGGCTGAAATGACTAAAATAAATAAAAAGTAAATGACTTAGAATGGCTTTAATGAACTTAAGGATGAATTGAATGAGGTTAAGAATGACTTGGATGCTTAAAAAAATAACTGGAATCCTTCAAAAATAATTTGAATGATCTGGAGAATGACTTGAATGGCTTTGAGACTGACTGGTTGTAAAGTGGGTGATCATTTTACATTAAATCAATACAGAAAAGTGACCCCCCCACTTTATATCACAAAGTTACAAACATAAGTACAGCACGTAGTAAGAACAGATACTACACTTTGATCTTGGCCAAAAGGGTATTTATTTGCTCCCTCACCGAGCAAATTAGGCACTAGGCCGATTTTTAATGCGAGGAGTGAAGGGTAAATGGGGACCAACTCGCCGGGGAGTAGGGGAGCTGGATAGTGAACAATTGGTATGAAGGGTTGTCCCTACATTGACCAAGGTCTTATATGTGGGGTTGGTATTTATTTGCTCCCTCACCGAGAAAATTAGGCACAAGGCCGATTTTTAATGTGAGGAATGAAGGGGAAATGGGAACTAACTCCCCGGGGAGTAGGGGAGCTGGTTAGTGACAATTAGTATGAAGGGTTGCCCCTACATTGATCAAGGTCTTATGTATGAGGTTGCCCCCACATATGGTCTTTGCTTGCAGTATCTGCTGGAACGGATATTACACTTTGATGATCGTAGCCAAAAGGCCAAAAAAAAAGCTTAAAAAGCTAAGAACAACATCTATTAACGACAGGCCTTTGATTTTAACTAAAAAGGCCAAGCACAAAAGTGTTACGGACAGACCGACCGACGGAGTGACTTATAGAGTCGCGTGCACACGACTAAAAATAGTGTTGATATTCTTCTGCAAATAGGGCTGATTTGTATAGTTTTATAAAATTGGCAGAACAAGAAGTGTTTTTATATAATTTTTCTAAAATGCTAAGATTTCTCTCTATGGATTAAGCGCAATTTGTCCAAGTTCCTTGGCGTCTCGTCTAAAAGCAATACGTAGCATATATTCTGTCATTATTATTCTTCTTTTCTGTCTTTGATAAGGGAAGAAGAAATCCAGATGTTGAAAATGTTATCATTGTTCCCGTCCAGACTGACTCGTTTTAGAGAGTATTATTTACGACATTTCAAACTTACGATGTGTCTTACATTCCCCTCGTTGAGATGGAAAGAAATACAACGATACTAAACTGCCTCAGACACTCGTAGGTAAAGTGTTCATTTTTCCAGCCAATTTTATATTTTAGTCACTATATTTTTTCTTAATATACTTCTCATTCCACTCATGCATATGCATGATAAAAAAGTTTCATCCACTGCTTAGTTCAAAATATGTGAACTTTCAGTAGCGAAAAAGCATATTGTTAATACCAGAATCTAGATAATCGTTCTGAAACGCATTGCAAGTAACTGTCATGGATACATATATGTGTTTTATTAATATGGGCACAATTTAATCTCGATAGACAAAAGATAACCCCTCTAGAGGAGGCTGCATGTGTAATTCTGAGACAAGGCTTGCGCAATTTCCAACCACGCCTCTCCTGAATCAACACTGAGTCCAGTCACAAGGAAAAGTCCAGGGCGACTGGAAACAATGTCGAAGTAAGCGGAGAGCACATACAGTACTGGGAGTCCCGAATCGTCACCCATTTTGTACTAACCAGGTTCAACGTTGCCGCACTTCGGTGATCCAGGAAGAACCGGCGTGTCAACGTGATCATGCTGTATGAAATAGACTGCAACAAAGTAAATTGCTCGAGAAAAAAAAAACGGTATGTAAATGAATATCCAAATGATATTTGACATACCGTAAAACCCAACGATGAATCAATACGGTTTTCACAGTCTTATTTATTCCCATGTCCCTCACGTTAGCTTATTTCATTTCTTCTTTCAGTTCGTAAATTACGTAGAAAATCTTCTATTAAGACCATAAAATAAGGCGGCTTTTTTTTCTCATCTCATCTCTTTTAACACTGCAAAAGCATTTATCTAAGGTAGCAGAAAGGCCTGGCGTAGCCCGGTCGTAAAGATCGCTTCAATATAATATTTTAATCCTCGCAAGTTTCGCATATTATTAGAGAGTTAACGTTCTGTCGATTTTTATATATTATAACGTTCTGATTTCCAAAATACAAAAATGTATCCATATGACTTTAGGGCATCTGCTTGAACTTGAATCGAAACGGAAACCAAAATTTATGAAATTATATATATATATATATATATATATATATATATATATACACACACATTTTATTTTTTATTACCGTATCTTTCTGTTAAGTTACATTATTGTTTCAGCTACCCGGCCGTTTTTTTGCCATCTGTAGCTTCCTCAGACTTTTACTGTAAAAGTCCGAGGAAGCTACAGACGGCCAAAAAAACGACCGGATAGCTGAAGCAATAATGTAACTTAACAGAAAGATACGGTAATAAAAAATAAAACACATATTTGCTCTACAACAGTATCGAGCACCTTCTTCAGTTTTTATTAATTACCATTTCTACTAAACTATATATATATATATATATATATATATATATATATATAACTTGATTTCCTTCAGCTATTGATAAAAATACTTATAAAAAAGATAAATGATTTGAGTGCCATCAGCTATAAGCGAAAACGAAACCAAAACTTATGAACAATTCTTAGTACAATTATTTCTTATGGGAAATGGACAGTCACTCAGATGTAAGCGTTAAACATAAAATAAATAGCACACACGCTATCCTATACATATATAGATAATGAGTAAAATCGTTAAAACTTGATAAGTTGTGACGGCGGCTTATGTCTATTGCGTATGAACGTTACATTTCAAAATAATCATGTTTTAGCCCTAAAGGGAATCAAGTGCAGCATAATAAACCGACATCTGATTTAGACTTCAGTATTTCCCCTTTCATGCCCATATTTTTACTTATAATCAATCCGAAATTTTGCATTTCCAAAATTGAAAAAATATGAAGAAGGTTTATTTCAGTTTTGCTTATCTCATTCGAAGCCATATTTTCAGATCAAATAAAAAAAATATCTGATATATTGATTATTTATTCTGACTAGTGCATTTTTCATCATTGAAATGCGCTATTAGCATAAACCTATGTTATTGTATTATATGGATGTACACCGTACGTTGGGGTAATTGAACCAAGTCCCGAGTAATTGGGCCAAATAGCTAAAAGTGCTCTTTGAAACCACGCATTTAAAGAGCACTTTTTTGTTTACTTGGCGCAATTACCCCCGGAGTTGTCGAAATTACACCAATGTACGGTGTATATATATATATATATATATATATATATATATATATACACATATATATATACATACACATATATACATATACATATTTATATGCATATATACATATATATACATATATATACATATATACATATATATACATATATATACATATATACATATACACACATATATACATATACACACATATATATATATACATATATACATATACACACACACCCATATATATATATATATATATATATATATATATATATATATATATATATATGAAGGAGGAATAAAAGATATATACAACATTTTTATATCATCAGATCAATAAGAAAAGAGTAAGACCGTGAAAAGTATTTACGGCATGGTATGTAGAAGTTAAATGCTTCCCATCAGAAGAAGAGAATGGTCAACATAATACTATATTATGAATAAAAGTTGATATGAGAAGATTTAGAACATTTAGATTAGAAATGAAGGAATTATATATTACGTCATCAAATAAAATAGAAAGTACATTAATAAAACATTTAAATCTAACTACAAAGAAGCACAGTGAGAATACGTGGATAAGATAGTAAATAAATTATATATGAGTATATAAGTGAATAATAGTAAAAAAGAATGGGGATTACTTAGAAATAAAAGTGATTAATAAGAAATAATGGGGATCATTAAGAATGAGAGACAACCAAGGAAAGGGGGAAAGGGAAGAAAACAGAGAATAAAAGGTAAAGGAAAAACGAGGAATGTAGATGAAAAAGAGTAGATAAGAAATACGAAAATACATCTGGAATGAAAAAAAAGTATACGTTTAATAAAAAGTAGAGAAAATGTTTTCTATTTAAAAAAGGATTTTTTTCTGTATTAATAAACTTGCTTTGTTACGTATATATATATATATATATATATATATATATATATATATATGTATATTGTTTGCTTCATTTAATACATACACGCACGTATACACACGCACCCAGCCTGCACACACACACACACTCACGCACACACACACACACACACACACACACATATATATATATATATATATATATATATACATACATACATAAACGTTAAATAATGCAATTCGTCTTTGAGTCTTGCTTGTTTTTCACCTCATATTCATAGATGATTGCACTTATTAGATGTATTAGCTCATAAGTATAAACTATTATGACACCCTGTTTAAAATTCCTTTATTTTATTATGCAATTAAAGTCGCCAAAATTAATTTCAGTATATTCCTAAATATGCCCGTTATTTTTGTTTAAACCAGGGCTTAGCCAGTTAGGTACATCTAGTACTCTTTTACTTTTTTAAAGAAATCTAAGTAAGAATTGAATTGCATGCATTAAAAACTATCTTTCTCGCAAAATACATATATAAGGTTTATGAAGACTGGTCTTAACTCATATAGTGTCTCCGGTGCTTATTTCGCGTTCCACATTATATCGAGTCAGAGAATAACTTCCGAAAGTGTGGAGTTCTGGATATGACCTTAAACTATGTCCAGTGGTGAGGCCCCAGCTTGCGGGCTTTGGGGAGTGTGGAGCCACCCTTTAATTGCCATTGCTGCCAGGCCCACTCTGCCCCGGAGTGGTAGTACCTGTTAGGGTCCCAACTATGGTTTAAATAGAAACCGACTTGAAAACAATAAATATTCTATTAAAGACATCTTTCTTCAAAATCTTTGGATTTGGCATTAAATAACCTGAAAAAGGGTTGATATGCCGTAAGAAAAAACAACCGACCAACCAACCAACCAACCGAAAGTGTTAGACCGTTGATTAAATCTGTGTAATAGGCACATCAACATCGCAATGCGGCAACAGGCTCCGAAGGGTCATATCGGGTAGTGTCTGCCAGCTTCGGCCAAGGAGAACAGTTTTACACCACCCGCAAGTATACATGACTGTTTAGGGTATCCTTTGAGAACTGGGTTGCCCTTCCTTCCCTTTGAAGCGCAATGGTTTAAGCAGGTTTCTCACAACAATAGAGACTCACACTACGCAATACTGATCAACAAATAAAACATATGTGCTAATGGAAGTAAAAAAGAGATTTTCCAAATATTTGTTCAAAAGAGGTTTATTATCGTATTTCGAAAACACTTTTAAATCCGCGAATATATAATGATATATTGAATTCTGATTCAAAATACCTGATGGAAAACTGATGTTTTTCGGGTGTTTTAATTTATCCTTAATACCCTAACCCTAACATTAACCCACTAAGTGATCGATTCTGTCATCTTTTTAATAAGCGATTACATGTTAAAAATTAATAGTTCCGAATGTAAATTCATGGTAGCTAAATATTTTGGTTTGGGCCTGAAAAAGAGGCAAATTCTAGTAATAATGATAACTTACTTTGAAACTCAAATAAAATAAAATACATACACACACACACACACACACACACACACACACACATATATATATATATATATATATATATATATATATATTTATTTATAGCCTTTGGATTACATATTCTGGGATTATATTCTTGCTTGATCAATTACAGACATTTTTTTATCGTAGGAGAAAATTGATTTAAAGTGTATTACTAATTTACAAATGTTGGTATAATTAAACTCTACATATATTATTTTAGGGAGAAATAAAGCTATTTGCTTAAGAAATAGTTCCTAAATAAGATGTTCTGTCTGCGAAAACAGTCAATTTTGTTTACATACGTTTTCCAGATTACATGAATATTGGACTAATGAAATTTCGAACAGTTAGTAAAGTTCATCGAGAACTTGATAGCATAGCATTTAGATAAAATAATGTCGACTTCAACTTACGTCGTACACTAATACCTACCTTTGGGCACTTGATTGTGCCTCGATAAAGGAATCGGATACTAAAAGTGATAATTTCAATTACAAAAATATCTTGAATCTTCTTCACCTTTATTTATCATCGCTATTGCGTCCTGGCGTCGTAGTCGACGGCTCCTAATTTACGCAAAATTTTTTAATATCTATTAATTTTAATATATTATCATATATTAATATATTATTAATATATGATGTTAATTTTAATATATAATTAATATATCATCGATCCGAAAACGATTAACTTTATTTTAAAAAAAAATCATCTTTTTTTTCTCATCGTCATTGTAGTAGCTGCGGTCACTGTAGTCATTATCGTCGTCGTAGGTACCGAATTTTTCACCAGTTTAATAATATATTTAAAAAAAATGCTACACCAGTTAACATTATTATATAAAATATGAATAAATATTCGGAGATCTAAACTTGTTATTATCCTAACATTTGCGGTTTCAAAAATTATATAAGATAATAAACATCTTATTTCAGTTATCAAAATTATTCCATATAAGTACATAGTTATATGCAATATGAACGATCAATACCTGAAATATGGACATATAAAAATTCGCCGACTGTCATTAAAAGTTCAGTATTTTTTATGAAACGATTACTCAATATGTTGCCTATCTTACAGATCTTTTTTTATGTTCTTCGTTTTTTGTTTTAATTTTCTTATCACTTTGTTTTTCCTGGGGATGGAGCATTCTAACGGGGCCAATTCTCCCAGTAGTTTACTTGACACATTTAGCCAGACCGAATTTCATACCGATATCTTTAGAGAAGGTGTGTAAAATTTGTAACAGTTCACTTAATTCAGCACCTGAACTGGCATGTAGCTTGAGGTCATGCACGAAGAGCAGGTGGTTGACGTCTTTATTTGGTTCTTGTTGGCGGCCCTGGCTCACGTTTAAGGCAACCCCACTTTTACAGTAATTTGCTTAGTGGATCTTTTGATCGAAAGGATGTATTCTAAGCAGGATTAGACAAAAGTGGCGATTATACGAACATTACTGATAAGAAGACTATGGTATAGCATAGTGTTATGAGGATTAATGAAGGTTGTGGAGTGGATTACATAGGGTGTCGTGCACCAGGGTT
Source organism: Euprymna scolopes (assembly GCF_053919585.1). NCBI lineage: Eukaryota > Metazoa > Mollusca > Cephalopoda > Sepiida > Sepiolidae > Euprymna > Euprymna scolopes. Next base: position 94,901,150 of record NC_136486.1, on the reverse strand, counting down.
TTAATTTAGTGAGGCAAAGGAAAGTTCTGGAGGTGAGTTTTAAGAGTAGGTCATGGGGTGGGTATGTGTGGGTAATTGTAAGGCTATAATAATACATTTCAGAATGTAAATATATGTTAGATAATATGTAGTACTAAACCTAGGGTTGCCCTGTTATTAGATGTACAGGGAGGGGTTGGGGCATGAGGCAGAAGTATAAAGAAAAGGTAGCAAAGTTTACAGACAAAAATAATGTGGACGATTGTCGTGGTGGGATAAGATGATGGAAAGATTGGGGTTTAGTTAGTTTCAAGGTTGGAGTTGGTGTTTCCTCTTTTGTCTTGTATATTCCTTGTTATATGATTCCATGGGTGTTCCTTAGTTAGTATTGATAAATTGTAATCTTTATTTGTCCTTTGCGTACGGGGAGTGCATAATCGCAGAATCAGGCCGAGTTTAATAATTGGGTCGAATCGGCCAGCTGAAAGCGCGTTCAGATAATTTCAACTTTACTGAGTCTATTTAGTAGTAGCGACAAAATAGTTGGGTGGACGGACGTTGAAAGTTTACGCTAAGTATGCGTGTTGGAGTGGGTAGATGGAGCATAATAGACAGTCAGGGATTTTAGATGGGAGATGGGAGTATAGGGGTATGCCCGTGGGAGCGATTTTTAAGGAGTTGAAAGTTGGTTCCATTGTCATAAATATTTTTTTAGTAAATTTAAATATAAATGTTTCTGGATAGAATGGGTTAGAATTATTTATTTTAATTACAGAAGTTTATATGTTTTAATTATGGGGGTGTTTAAATGTTTCTGGATAGAATGTGTTAGTATTATTTATTTTAATTACATAAGTTTATATGTGTTGAGTATGGGGGTGTTTAAATTAGTTCGATTTGAGGAAGGGGGGTTGCAAGTGGAGGGGACAGGGAGGAGAAATCTTAGGAGTCTTATTTTTGGTTTAAGGTTTGAGGCCCGGGAAAAGTGGGTTCTAATTTACTTTTCATTAAGCTTTGTTTTAAATTGATGAGGACAGAGCCTTGGTGTAACTAGCGTTAATTGCTTATTAGGGCGCGGTTTAATAGGCGATGTGAAATGATAGACCGGGCAAATTGGAATTTTGTTAGAGATAATTGTCTGAAAACTATGAATATAAAATAGTTGTAGCGTTAGTTCGATCTTGCAAGAGGGAGAGTAATTTAACGTGGGTTTGCTGTATTAAGTATTAAGGTTATATAAGGGCGAAACTCGAGTCTTAGATTTGCAGTTTGTTGGCATTCATGGCTCTTGTAAGCTGCGACCTTGTCTGGCTATGGAAAGTATATATATATACCGCATACATAAACCACGTATCAACACTCTCCTGACGGCAATCCTATCATTAACCGACAAGAGTGTCATAAAACAACACCTAACATCCCACGATAAAAACCTACACACTTCCGACATTAAAAAATATCTTCACTAAAATACTAATATTCGATATCTTAACAACTGCACGCGGCGACTAAAATTACGAGAAACCATACTAATAAAAAAAAAATACATCCCTTTTTAAACGGGATCTCATTTAACACCAGGACAAATGCATTAACAGCATTTAATAACTAACAAGAAACTAAATAAATAATCTAATAAATAGGAAAATTGAAACTAAAATAAAACAAAATAAAAATAATTCGCCTCCAACCTTCTGCACCCATTTTTATAGCCAGTTTAAAAAAAATATAAATACACCAAGCCGCAAAAGAAAAGAAAAGAAGAGCACAACAACAATTAAGGGATAAATCTGTTATGTTTAATCACACGTGTCTAAATAATGACTTGCTGCCAAAATGTACAAATATATATATATATATATATATATATATATATATATATATATATATATATATATATATCGTACGGCGATTTTTCCAAAAGGTATCCTATTTTTTTAAACTAACGACAACAGTAATAGTACCATTAAAATTAGCGATTTTTCTGCTTACAGATTCAAACTCATTCTGAATGGACTTTTGCTGGCGATCGGGTGGAAGCTGTGCTTGAGCAGTCGAAGCGCGTTTTGTCTCTTACATCAATGTCGCAACACATTGCCATAGAAAAAATGTAAACGCTAATATGCATCGGTGAAATTCGAGCTGTTATATTTTTTCTACATAGAGGGATTCAATCACGCACATCTGACGCTAAACGCTGGATATCGTTTGTTTCTATGTGTCCTACATAGATAACTACATCACAAGTCCCATACTTTTTATGCCATATTAAACAAGTTATGTTTAAGCGTAATGAAACCGTAAAACGGCGTGTTTCAATTACACATCATTTCTGATATAGTCTCAGCACAGCTAATCCACGTCAATTGTATTTGGAAGTTTCTATTTAAAACTGCACATTAAAATCACTTACTTCTATTGCGAAAGATCTGACGTTTCTTTTCTCTTTCTTAAAAGTGTAAAAAAGTTTTCGAACTTGTATATATTGGGATGTATAGTCTAAACCTTGTGTTTTTGTGAAACCATATTTGAAATAAAATCAAGTTATGATGGATTATAAACTTCCATACTTACATCTGACTTTTTGATTACGGTGGTATTGAGCATTAAACTTTATAAACGATATATAGCAACGTGTAAAATTTTAACTGTATGAGATTATGGCATTATAATTAACATTTAAATAGATCAGATAGATTCAGGAAAGAACCAGTTCTAATTACAAATATAAGCTCGATATAAGTACTTATATTGGGGGGGTTTAAATATATTAGCAGGGCGCAAGGCATTTCCCGGTCGCAAAATACGCTTTTAATCAATTCATATTTCATATTTATTTTTATATCATATTGGACGCAATGCATAGTAAAGATTAAAAAGTGAAAAAAAATGACTCCTGTGACACCACCGAGAATCGAAACGGTTCCGCTGCCGTTAATAACTGAGCTATGAAGATGTGGTTGCTGCAAGGTAAAAATTAAAACATGAACCAATAGCTACTACGTCTACATGTATATTAGTAATGCCGGCGTTCGACCTTCACCTGGCAAATTTCATTTTTAACATTGTGTACCAATTTTACTGGGTCAAAACCCAAATATAAATTTTCGCATGGATTCAAATACCTTATCTCTGAAGTTTCCTGTCTGTAGACCAAAAGCCTATGAGGAGGTTTGTGGGCAAATTGCTTCCAACAAACATATATACGTATACAAAAATATATATGGAAAGAGTTTTGTTTACTATGAACTTTTTACGCAAATATTCTGCAAGTATAAAATCATATAAAGTATCTGCATGAATATAATTACATGTAATAGTTAACTAAAGATGATTATCTCATAAGAAGACCGAACACCTAATAGGGAATTAATTTAAATGAGTGTTTAAAAGAATCTACAAGTTAGCTAGATCTTTTGATAGTGAATGCAATTCCAGGACTCATATATAACAAAGTTGTATTTTCTTCTATAATATAAATCTCACCTGCCTGTTTAAATATGTGTATGTAGGTATGCATGCCTGAAACTTTCGACAGAGGCAACGGATTTTCACGGAATCGCAATCATTTTGAAGCTGACGTCTCGGACGACAAATATCGAAAAGTTAGCCAAAACCATTAATTCCTTCATTCTCAACTGGCATTTTTCTCCAAGGAGGCTTTGATTTTTTGCGAGCCATTTTTGAAAGTCATCGTATCGGTCGATTGACTTTGCCTTATTTTAACGGTCCGAATTCCGGTCGCGTCATGGAGTAGGAGTAAGACGTCAGGTTTTCTTTCAGTTTCTTTTCTGCCTTCACGTCATGGGTTCGAGCCTTGCTGCCTACTACCAGTTGTTTATCGATTTATTTATTTTTGTTTTACTCAAGACACACCTTCAAGCCCCCGGGCAAGGCCGGCCATCCAGTCGAGTTTTAAATAAATAGAAAGAAAACGTTTTTAATATGAATATCAATACACACAAAAAGTAATAGATATCGGAGTATAGATTTACTCAACATACGTTAATAAAAAAGCAGAGAGAGGCTAGCAGAGGAAAAAGAAAAGAACCGACATTTTCTAGGAATATTTATTGGGAAAGGACATTATTTCTACTAAGAAAGTAGTACATTTATCTTGGCATTTGTTTCTTGTCCATCTGTGAATTTTTGTTTCATTAAGTTATGTATTAATTTTTGAAGGAAATAGAAAAGGCTAATATTTAATGGGCCATGGTCAGGAAAATATCGAAAAGTAGTTAGAATTTAAAAAAAAAACTGAAACTAATTTGCCGAATGCTAAACCGAGCTTGAGAGAGAAAACAGCAACTGTTTAATCCATATTACGAACATGACTTATCAATCTTCACCTAGGGAGAAAAATATCCATGTCAAATAAAAACAAGACGCATATGTTTTTGCTATGTATGAAACCGAGTAAAATACAAACAAATTCATGATAATCGCATTATGTATGCAAACCCTTTCGTGAAAAGCTTTTCAATGAGAATAAAGTTCAAGATATTTATAAAATAATATTTGAAGAAGTTAGTGATAGGGAAGTATGAGTTCATTTTATTCATCATGTTCATAGCTAATATCTATAATGTTCTGTATTCAAGTCAAGACCTTAAAACTATACTTTCCATAAATAATTTATGTTTTTGTGATGTGATTACGCTGTAGCATTATTTTAAAATTAGATTTCCTGCGCATCAGTTTTTAAAGGCTGTTCTATATATTTGCATGCCCCCTCCCTTCAGTAGGTGTTTATTTTTTGTTTATGATTAGAAACTAATTGACTGATAATTATTTTGTTTTAACTCTGCCGCAATTATTTAAGATATTAAGATTTAACATAAAAGAAAAAAGAAGTAGTAAGCGATAGTAAATCATAGAGTTTAAGTTTCAAACAATAATTCTATATATAATAGAGTATAGGCAGTATATGTGTACGATATATGTTATTGATATGCATATGTTATTACAATAGAAAACTCCAGGTATGAAATGTAATATGGTTAAGCTTAAACATGAAAAACAAAAGCACTACTTGTTTAACTGGAAAATAAAAGGGCAAACTATTCTAACAAAAAATATAATAAATTCATAACTTTAAATATTGCAACATTAAAAATTGATTATATAAGTTTTTTGAACTGAATTGAAAAAGAAAATTTTAAATGCTGCAATATTTTAAGTTATAAATTTATATCTTTTACTATAATATCTTGTCTTTTTCTTTTCCAGTTTTAACAACTAGTCCTTTACTTTTCCATGTTTAAGCTTCACCACATTACTTTTCATGCTCGCATTTTTCTATTGTAATCCATGATTGGTCCAGGCTTAAAATGAATTCACTCGCTCTTTGTGTAAGTTCAATCTTATTTTTGCCCCCATAAACGCATATGTAATAACAATATACGACACTCGTCTGCAATCAATAAAATCACCCCAATTATCTACGTTTCTTACTTTCATTCTCTCTGTTTCACTTTCACTTCTCTTTTATCGGAAGCAGTTAATTAGTAGAAACTATTGCTATAGAAACCAGTCATAAAATGCCTCGCTCGCCTCTCTACATATTTTTACGATATTAACACCAGAAAATTTTCACAAAATTATCTGAGAAGGTTATCTATAAACTTTAATAATTGTTTAAAATTTGGTCGAAAAATGAGTGAGCGGTGAAGTTTTAAAGCAGTTCTGAATGAATAAAACTAACACTTAACCATATAGTCAACCTCTGCTGTGTTTGAATGATTATGCTACATAAGTCACACTTAGCGAAAATGAATCATTGAATAGTAGTAAGATTATCTATGTTAGTTTGGATGATTGGTATTAGACGTAATTGCATTTAATTACACACGATAATAAACAGATCGTCTTGTTAACACAGGTTCAGAACGTTATCAGTCGACCGAGTTCATTTTGAGCGTCAATTGCACATCGGCCTGACCTGAGGGATAATTATTTTATCATTCATTTCTTTTCATGAATACGAATTTTCCAGGTATGCAACTAAATGACAACGTATATATATATATATATATATATATATATATATATATATATATATATATATATATATATATATATATATATATATATATAGTCATTCATATTCAGTACTGCTTCGTTGAATCACAACTATTCAGTGCGGCTAGACATACCCATTTCCAAATCTGTGGGGTGAATCTACTACCGTCGCATTGTAAGTCGACAGCTCTCACTCTCGGACCACCACGAATCAGAGCCGAAAATATCGAGTGTTTATTAAATCCATACCCGCCCGTCGCAACAGTGCTCTAACAATCAGCTTGTTTACAACAAATTATATATATATATACATGCTTCTTTAGTCTTTGACAGACTATGGATACCCATGTAGGAGGTGCTGCGTGTGAAATTCTTAAGGTAGGATATGCGCAATCTCAAACCACACCTCTCCTGAGTCGACATTGTTCAGTATCAGTGGCAATGAAGGGTATGTACAGGACGACTAGAAATAAATGCTTAGATAAACGGAAAACACATACAGCGCCTGTAATTGCCAAATGGTCACAAACGTGTACTAACCAGGCTCAACGTTGCTTAACCTGTCAACGCGATAATGCCGTATATATATATATATATATATATATATATATATATATATATATATATATGAGTGTGTATGTGTGTGTGTATACAGGGTGACCCCAGAAAAATGGGTCCCAATCTAATTAGGCACCGTTTCTTGATGTTTTGTCCGAATGAAATTAAATTTTGCTCCAAACTACTTTATTATATTCCAAACATCACATCAAGGCACTAAGGTCTTTGGCCTTTTTTCCCCATTCTACAGCATATGTTCTAGATGGCCTCCATCTAGCTCTGTGCATTTTTTGAGGCGCAGCATGGAGTTGTCCATGACGTTCTTACAGACCGAATTTGTAATGGCTCTCATCTCCTCCCTGATGGCTTCCTTGAGTTCCGTGATGGTTCTGGGTTTCCCTACGCAGACTCTCCTTCAGATAGCCCCAAAGAAAATATCTGTGGAGGGTCTTAGGTCCGGGCTATGGAGTTCCCACTCAAACTCAGTCTTGAAACTGATCACTCGGCCTCCGAAGTTCTCTTTCAGCCAATCTCAGGAAGTTTGAGATGTGAGAACTTGCCCCCTCCTGCTGGAACCAGAACTTGCTCATGAGTGACGGGTAGATGGACCTCCACATATCGTTCCTTGGTGACTGTCACTGCTGCGCCAGATTCTTTGATAAAGATTGGTCCCATGATGTTTCTGGCCAAGATTGCAGCCCACCCCGCGCACTTAGGAGAGTGCAGGGGCTTGGTGGCTACTTCATTGGGTCTTGAGGACCCCCAGAAGACATTTGTTTTGGAGTTCGCCTTTCCATCAAGATGGAAGTGGGCTTGATCTGAGATCCAAAGGAGGTTAAGGAAACTTGGTGTCTCCTCGATCTTCTCGAGCATCTTGACTGCCATAGCCCTCCTCTGCTTCTTGTCTGAGGTTGTAAGGGTCTGCAGCGTCTATATTCTGTATGGGTAAGCACTGATATTGTTCAGCAGCACTCTCCTGCAAGTCTCACGGGACATACCGAGGGACTGGCTTCGCTTATGCACAGAGCGTTTCGGACTCTGCTGGAGAGACTCTCTCACTCTTTTTACCAGCTCGGCTGTTCGTTTCTTGGGACGTCCCGAGTGGCTTAGACGGTTCTCTCTGGCAGCGTTGAGGTTCTCCACGATCCCATACTTCGCGAAGTTGTCCACCCAGTTCTGAATTCTACTTTTGGATGGAGCCTTTTCACATTCGAACAAACGCATGAAATTGTTCTGGGTTTTCTTAAACGAGCATGTCTTGTAGTAAAATTTAACAGAGTGTATTTTTTGTCCAAGCTCCCACTGGGGTCTTGGTGTACTCACGGTCGTTGATTCTGCCATTTCGTGTAAAATAAGGGCAATCGGTGCATAAATAATGGAGATATCACACAAAGTTTGCACGGGCCCGTTTTTGGGGGGGTCAACCTGTATATATATATATATATATATATATATATATATATATATATATATATATATATATATCCGATGTATCACGTGTACAATATAGACTCGACTGTTCGCAGAATTACAGGAAAACCTAAGTAGCATTTTGACACAATTTAACATCTTTAAACAGCTTAATATGACAGGTGCATTTTAGAGTGTTTATCACCGCACAATTGGAAAAGCCCTGCGTATAAAACCTTTATAAAAATAAACAGAGGTGCATTCGGAATGAATTATTCTGTTTTCAGTGCAATTAATCTAAGATTCTTGACTTTTATATTTTTACATTAATTCAAAAAATTATATATGAATTGATTGTATAGTATCAATAATACGTTCTCTACAGTGCAATTTCTATTTTAAACTTGAATTATACCTATTATATTAAAGCACGTTTTTTATAAAGCAACAGTGGATTATGAACAGTGAAATGTAGTCTTCAATCTATTGTGAACTAAGGCACAAACTGAAGGATGTGGAGATTACAACTTGTGCATATATAAATAAGGTAAATGTTAATTCATAGAAATATAACCGCATTTATAAGTTCTTATTGAAATGTCCACATTCTTATAACTTCATAACATTATATGCATGCATATATATATATATATATATATATATATATATATATATATATATATATATATATATATCATTTATTTTTCAACCTTGGATATTTTTATTAAAATCATTACAAGTTGTTTCAATAGTCAGGAGAATAAATTATCCTGCCGATCTAGTCAGACGATCTAAGGCTAAACTTTGACTGAGATCTTCTGACGAGATTACTGGGGTAATTTATTGTCCTGTGTATTGAAAAAACTGGTAATAATTTAAGTAAAAATCCCCCAGGTTAAAATAATAGAAACATACGTAGCTCCACTGACGTGCTGAGCACTTTTTACCTGTTTTTTTTTACTAAATACACCTCCTAATATATATATATATATATATATATATATATATATATATATATATATATATATATATATATATATATATATATATATATATATATATATATATACACTGGGTATATACCAGAGTCGTTTCAAAAGTAACGCGTAGTATGTTTTTTTAACATAATAATGAAGTTGACGACCTACGAAGACGGGCGTTATATCATTAAAACGATGGCCTTTTTCGCTCTATAATTTATTTTTATTAAATTGTTACCACAATACTCATGCTACTTACCAAGCGACGTGTGGTGACTGTGCTAGGGCGTTCGGAGTGAGTTTGTCTTTCAAAGCTCTGTTGCCACTGAAAATCGGTAACCATATAACTGTACTCGACTTCATTCACGTTCAGCATAGGTCACTGACTGTTCGTCAGTTCATTATATTCTGCATGGAGGAATTCAATAGCGCATCTCCATTTCCCTGACAGTGCTTAATTCTTTTTCGCTTAATCAATATCTGCAACAGAGGGGTGAAAAATACAGGTCATAGAAGGATTAAGTTCAAGCATCGTAACAATAACCTTTTCAATACGATCCTGGTCTATTCTGGTGAAATGAAAAAATAGTAGCACTTTTTTTAAAACGACCTCGTTTTCTTTTAGGACGGACTTTTTATATCCATCACTCTCCTTCCCTCTCTCTTTCTCTCTCTCTCTCTCTCTCTCTCTGTATATATATATATATGTCTATATATATATATATATATATATATATATATATATATATATATATATATAGTAGAACGCAGGATACAGCATTTAGAATTATTAACCAAATACAAAAGAATATATAATACACATCTATATACTCAAACAATCGCATGAATAGAACCGTAAGGCGGGGTAAATAGTGTAACTAGAAGTCGGGGAAGCATCGTATTCCACATCGTAATCTGAAAAAAACCCATCCTAGGGTCACCGTCTCTACTGTCACACACACTGACACACTCACATATATAAATATATTCATATGCATATATATATTATATATTTGTATACGTCTATTTATATATTTATCGAATTAGCTTATATACATATGCATGTATACATATATATATATATATATATATATACACGTTATACGTATCTGCATAAAATATGTGTGTATACATATATATATATATATATATATATATATATAAATTCGAATTACTGTCAGCTTGTTTGATTGTGCACAAGTTGATTAATATATACACTAGATCCATTCCTTTAATGTTTCATTTATTTGCATATATAACATTCTTCTTTCAAAATATGCGACGAAAATTCGCCTCATTTTCATATTATATAAAGGAAAATCGATTTTATTAAACAACTATATTTTAGGTTAAGTTTCTAGCGAGAAAGTTCTTGTAAGTGTTCTGTTTTAGATTGTTATTTCATCAACTTTAAATAACAATTATATTGATAATATATTTAATTAATTTATATTGAATTATCATTTCTGACATCGATTTTTTAGAAACGGGTAGATTTATTTCCCCTGATGAGTTTTTTTTTTTTTTTATCTTTCGGAGTTCGAAAGATAAAAAAAGAAACTCTTCAGCACATAAAATAACGTGGTAATCGCAATAAGTTTCTATCGTGAAAAAATAATTTCGTGTAGACAGAAAGATGTATTGCTTTATATTTAAACATTCAAAAATTAATAAATAAATAAAACATTTACGAAGAAACAAAATTATATCTATTGCTTGTTTTTATACAGAATCTTTCAGCGTTGCGAGAATAGACCCCCCCTTATTTATAAAATAATAGCCAGTTAAAAAAGTGCCTTTACCAATAAAAACAAAAAGACAATAAAAGGAATTCCAGTTTGTTCTTAAACTTTTCAAACGCTTTATTGCCTATAAACGTTATTATTTTTGCAGTGTGCAACGTTGTTTGCAGATTAGAGTTTTAATTCATTCGCGTTTTAGGTTGGAGTCTGCTTACACGATAATTTTTTTTGGTCGCTCCGGAACTCACTGCTATATTTATTGAAACAAAAGTTGTTTTGATTCATATTTTTTATTTTATATATTTTTTGGTGGTGGGAGGGAGTAGACGAGCAATAAAGTGCTCACTATCTGCAGAATACCTTCTTCTCTTTGTATCCATTCTACCGAGATAACTGGTAGGGACTACTCTTTTGGCCGATTACATTTATGTGTTTTTATCTTTTCTTTTATTTTTGACATTTTTGTGGGCTTTATCGACGTTGCCCTCAATGAAAATGGTTAATATTCTTAGTATAGCAGGTTTGTTTCAAACGGAACTTCATGTCGACCCTGGCATCGTCGGGTATCTATGCTAGTACATAATATATATGTGCATATATTCAAAATATCACCCCTCCACACACATATATATATGAATTTATCACTATATATTCGCATATGCACACGCGCACGCACACTCACACACACACACACACACACACACACACACACACACATATATATATATATATATATATATATATATATATATATAATTCATTTCCCAGTAGATTATATTATCTCGCTGAATACTCTAATGGCATCATCACGGAGATTGTTATCAGCATCAAAGCATGGCGTGTATCCATTTGTATTTCCATAAGCAAACACAGCGATTACAAGTTTTACTAAACGCTCTCCGGTGAAACGTCCCATTGCGGAGGCATAACTAATATTTTTCAGAGCCATAACAATTGTAAAACATGACTTTACGGCTAATTGCAGGTCTACGTTGCCACACCTAACGGTTTTGTACTTTTCACTTCACACATAGCGTTTGCGTTGTATATTCTTCTCTATCTGAATCCCTTACTCAGCTTCTGTTAGTCTTTGCTGACTCCTGCTTTTCTTTATCTGCGGTTTGCTCTTATACGTTTATAGTATATGATAAACATCACCTTCTGCTTGGTTTTTCGTTGTCCGAGCCCTGCAAAAATTGAACACTCTTATTTTCTCACTGATAATGTCTCTACTTATGTGCGATTTAGTTGCCAGCTGAGTAGTGTTCCCAACGGCTATAACTTCTGAACACTATATATTTTTTTATATAATGTACTTGAACCAACGTGTGGACGACTGAAGCCAAGGAAGACTGCCTCAGCTTTGTCGATCGCTTAAAACATCTAATGAAGAGACCAGATGGTTGGAAAGTGGTCTTTCTCTTAATGGCATGTTGATTATTTTATTCTCGGATATTCTACTTACTAGTGGAATTCATAGCCATTGAAGCAAAGAATGGGTCGCGTAAAACTTTCCAGACGCAGGCTAGAAAATCGAAATAATAATCTGCAGTATTCTGAGAGGAGAACGATATGATGCAACGTGGCATTGGCTGTCTTTCTCTTGCAAGGATATGCAGATGGAAAGACTGTGCTTGATACAACATGATTATAAACCTTTCTAAAATATGTTTAACTCTCGTTTGACAACATGTTTAAAATACACAGAAAACAAAACGACTCGATAAGTAGTAACTGCATTGGTTACTTCTCTTATTCTTTAATTCTCTACTGTGTGTGATATTTACTGTTTCAATAATATCTGAGTCATTAAAATCAATCTACCCGTCTAGAGGTTACTTTTCCATATCTCTTCCTCTTTACGGAACTTCCGAATATTACAATGCTTGTCACAATCGGTTTTTAATGTGATTTATAAAATATTTCGTGATAAGGTCTACATTATTAAATGTTTACATATTCTTAAACCCGTGCGAACTTTGAATATTTTTATTATTTTGTTACTACGGCATAGCCATAAAAACAACAGTATCAGTTCATATATGTCTCAGGATATATAAAACAATTTACATGTAATAAAAAGTTTGTATTTCGAAATATGTTATGGAATACGATCATGGCCATAAATCGTTGAGTATATGTTTTAGTTAAGCTTGTAATATATACCATATTTAAAAATACCTGTTTTTGTTCCCTTTCTATAAACATACTTATTGTTTTTTAAGATTATTTTTCTTACCTTATTGATCAAAGCAAACAACACTAATTCTAATTTTTTCGATAAATCCTTGCAAATCTTTATCAACGAAAATATGACATAAGTGTCATAATCGTTTGTCGCATTTGTTCTGGCATAATGTTTATTATTTTTGTCATAGGTCAGTGAATGATAAATGTTTCTGGACTGGGGTTTAGTCTTACTTTTTTATTATTATATTTTCTTTCTTTGAAGATTGTAATGCTGGGTATGGGGCAGCAGAACCAGCTGCTAACATTCCCCTGCTTTTTGTTTAAACCTACCGAGAGCTCTTTTTAGTATCTTCGCTGTTCCCTTAGGTGCAATTGTCTGGATATCTTTTGCACTTGATTCGCCAGGAAAATTAGTTCAGGTTCTTCTTCATCAGACTTATGGCACCTATATGAAAATAAATATGATATGAAAAGAAGCCTAAGGTTCCAGTTTCTTTTCATGTCATACATGAGACTTTGATATTTGGTCCATTCTCCCTTTAAGCTCTGTTCTCCCTATAAGCTCTGTTCAGACCTCCATCATTAAGGACACTCACTTTAACCAAGGTTTCCACGCTCTCTGACATATTCCATAGAGCTATGTCAGGTTTGACAGCAGCATTATCAAGGTATGTAGCTGTATGGATTACATGGTACTAATGTATGGTATATAAGTAATTTTAAACTGTTCTTTCAGCTTGATGTTCCCAGGACTTACTTCTACACTCTAAATCCAGAGTGCTGGTGTTAGTGTAGCTGGATTTTTCTTGTATTAAAAAACGATGTCTTGTCTTGTCTTATTACGTTCTCGAAGTGATTATAATAAATATTGCTCCAAATTTAAACTGAAGCACTACAATTACTCATCAACACCATTACCACCACATAAACACAGAAATAACATATACGCGCTCCACGTTGTTTCAATTTTGTACGTAATATTAATGACATGTCTCGAGATTAATTAGTTTGAGAGTGAGTAATGATTTATTAGACAGTTTAATTACAAGTCTAGTATATCAGTTTACGAATTATTTCTCTGAGGAGGAAAACATTAACGGAGATTGTTTTCACTTCCTAGAAAAATCGTTGGATGTCGTCAAATAAAACAGCATGGCGTTGATTAGTCATTCGATTTCACGGGTGGACGAAACAGTCTTGAAATGGAAAAATGTATCACGTTGGAAACGTTTGGGAAGATTGTGTATGAGAAAGGATTATATTGATTTTATACGGAAATTATCTGGGGATAAGAGTAAGAAAAGCACGGCTGAACTAAATAGTATGTTTATACATACAAACATTGCGACTTATAAAGATTGCTGACAAAGATGAATGATTTGAGGATATTCTTTTCTTTTTTAAAAAAATCAAAAGTAATGCAGGAGATGCTTGATAGGTTTTGGTGAATACGAAAGGCATAAGGACAGGATTTGAGGAGTGCTACTAACATATATGCATACAGGACACACACGGCGTAATGAGACCGAGAGTATGTATACCTCCAACTTACAATTTTGTTTAGACGATATTCATATCCACATTCTACTGCCATGCCTGACTTCTCGTTAGGGCTGTGACACTTCTCACGTGATCCTTTTCTCTAACGCGCTATCTCCCCCTTTTATAGACTTTTTCCTTACAGTGACTGAATTTCTCATTTCATACGCATTTGTATACCCCAGTGCGCGTTCTGATGCAGTTAAACAACTGTTCTAATGTTCCACGTGTGGGCAAAGGTGTCCAAAGCAAAAATGACAATAAAAAGGAGGCATGCAATTATCTAGGCTAATGACGAGGGTTTGATTGGGATAAACGCGGTTAATAAGATCTCACTTACTCGACTGGAGACAGACCTTTTTAAATATACTTAGGAATATCTTAATTAGCTCATAAATAATAACTTGGTAATTTTCTATAGATTCTCCGAACTTCCTCATTTATATACATCTACATTTTTATCAAAGTGGGAAATATTTCTAATCCATACGCGCTCAAGCGATTTAAAGCGATTTTAATAATGTGTCAAAGAGAAAACTTCCATCACTACAAGTCTTCCACATAGTTAAAATAACTGGATCCAGAAAAAAAGAATAAGTTTTAAAAGTGAAATACATATTATGGCATAAACATTATCATATGCATGCTTGAATGCTGACAAATCCAACATTATCCTATGCTCTACAGATTTAAGTACTTTGACTTATATCACATTATGTTAAGAAAAACTATCACAGTAGTTACGCAAAAAATTAAATTCAAATTAGTGGTGTTCTTTTTTACATAGGAATATCCAATAATCAAGGCCCAGAGGCCATTCGAGAATATTGGTTAATGTGTGTACAGTAGTCAATTGAACAATATAGTAATCGATAGTAATGGAAGTTCGGTAAATTTTTAATTTAAATGGAACGGCTCATAAAAAACTTGTTTACGTTGGACTTGAAGACAACTATATTGTAGTCAGCTGGAAAGCAGGAAAACAGAATAGAGTTCCACAAGCGTGCAGTTATAAGAAAGAATCTGTGTTCATTGAATCTACATTTAGGTTTATTCACAGATAAATGTGGTGGGAATTATTGATAGTGTTTTCAGCTAGACGAGTGTTTCTTATGAAAGTCTGGCGAGAGGCGAAGCATAGATTTAAGCTCAGTTGAGAACTTGCCATGAAAATAACGATAAAGTAAAGACAAACTCGCAACATCTCTTCTGTCAGAACGAGGTTGCGGGGAAGGGAAAAGGGCATCTCCTACGAGGCTAACAAGTCTATTTTGAACTCTATCAAGGCAGGATAAGCCCTTTCTAGCAGCGCCTGCCCAGATGTGGCAACATACTCCATCCTTGGACGTACCTGGCTCTTATATATATAATGTACTTGAGTGAGATATCTACTGGATCGATAGAATGATCCCACCATTTTTTCCAGAAGACAGGAGCTATTCATTTCAATTGATGCCAGATGTGGATCAGAGCAGTGATGATGTAAAGTTAAAAGCTTGGTTTTAGATGCATTAAAAGTAACTAGTCACTTTTCCCCATTGTACCACGTGCTTAAGATCAGAGGAGAGAGAATCGGAGAGAACTTGGTCGTTTACCAATTGTGATTACTAATATGTATATATATATATATATATATATATATATATATATATATATACATATATATATACCGTATTTTGAAATAGTTGCGCCAAATTCGGGGCTAATTGCGCCAACTAAGAAAGGTGCTCTTTATATGCGTGGTTGCCAAGAGAGCACGTTTAACTTGTTGGCGCAATTACTTCTAAGTACAACATGTATGTGTATGGCTATATATATATATATATATATATATATATATATATATATATATATATATATATATATATATATATACACGAGTTAGAAAAGCATTTCATCCAAGGCATGAAAATTGTTAAACAAAATGTTTTTACTATAGGCTTTAAAAATAAAGGTACAAGATTCAATTTGAAATTTATTTAGCTTCAAATTGCACTTTTATACATTTTACAAAGTACGGTATAAAAATGTATTACCTTACTTGTACAATATATAAAAGTCCACTTTGAAGATAAATAAATTCCAAATTAAATTTTGTACCTTTATTTTTAAAGCCTAGAGTAAAAACATTTTGTTTAACAATTTTCATGTCTTTGATGAAATGCGTTTCTAACTTGTATCGTATCTTTTTAAAATTATATTTTATTAAATATATTAATTTGGATTTAAAAAAATGAATATGGTTTTGCATGTATTATAAAAACTCTCCTATTCTCTATTTCAGTTTGTATTTCTCCTCACACCACAACTCATTTTTGCAACCCCTGCTTTATATTATAACAGGTGAGAATATTCTCTCTGTATTATTGCAGAGATATTCTCTCTTCGTATTATTACAGGGCTGAATATTCTCACTGTTTCAGTTTGTATTTCTCCTCACACCACAACTTTTTTATAACTCCTTGTTCGTCATACAGGTCGGAATAATGCGAAAATCTAAATTTTTTATACAAAAACTTAAAAATAACTTTTTTAGATTAAATTTTTTTAAACTTCTTTCAGAATAGAAAAACCTTTAAAATTGAATAAGGAACATATTTCATATAGGTTTCATTAAAGTTATTCATTAGATAACGAGAAAAATAGAGATTAAAATTTCAAAAGGACTGTATAACAGGTTACGCTCAATAGTAGTCCTCGCCAGTAAAAGACTTTGTTGTTATTCTATTATTGTTATTATTATTTAAAACATTTTGTGTCCTGCTCTTTCGCGCGGGGACTAATACACACACACACATGCACACAAACACATATATATATATACACGCGAAAAGTGTAAATGAATAATATTTATTTTATTCTGTGTTTCATTGTATAATGTAGCCTTTTAAAATTCGTATTATAATTAACGTTTTACATAAACAATATTCTGATATCAAACAGCTTTACTATACTGTGGAATTTCAATGGATCCCTATAATCTGTAGTTAGTAGTACTCTATTCGAATCTGCAGTGAATGCAAATGTTTATAGACGTTCCCTTATCGTTTGTATCTAATGGGAAAACCGTTCGGATTGATAAAACGTGCAGTTACATAATGGATCGCCTTTAACGCCTTACATCTTTAAACTTTGCACTCTATGCTCATGTGGAAATGGATTAAATAAAAAACCAAACGCTTTGAACTCACCATTTTGACCCGAGATGCAATGATGCAAAAAACATATGTCCATTCTTTCCGTCGTAATGGAGTCCATAACACAATTTCTAAAGTCGTCTTGGTGGCGGGACCCTTTTTTACGTGTAAATATATGTATGTATGTATATATATATATATATATATATATATATATATATAGAGAGAGAGAGAGAGAGAGAGAGAAAGAGAGAGATTGACAGATAGATAGATAGATGGATAGATAGATAGATAGACAGATAGATAATGTGAGTCAAAAAATAAATGTATATGAACTCATTTCATTTTGCGTAAAGGCGATAGCCATCTGCATGCGTTAAGTATAGATAAACGAACATACATATATGTATATGAATATATATGTGTATATTAATATATAAAAACATAAGTATACTAGAAATATGTATAATACTGAATTTATGTGTACACAATATATATTTATATATACACACACACACTCACAAACACACAGATATATATTTATGTATATATATATATGTGTGTATATATATATGTGTATGTGTATATATATATATATATATATATATATATATACATATATATATATATATATATATATATATATATATATATATATTGCAGGCCGCCCTGCGTTGTCCGGTCATAAAAAACGCATAAATATATATATGTTTTTAATTAATGTGAATTTCTTTATTTATTATTATAGAGCCAATTCTTTATTGCTTATTAGCAATGCCTAAGTACATAATTCAACAAAAATATGCTTTGGGGTCAGTCCGCTAACACCGAAACCAGTACGCTTAGCAGTCTTTTGATTCATCTCTACCGTTTCATTATCGACTGACCTACCGACAGGTGAATGCGAAAACTATACTATTAAGCGACTTTAGGTTCTGAATGTTTAATTTTAAAAGTAACACCAGGAGTAATATTTTATTTCACGTATCCTGCCATGGTTAAGTGTTGTTTTAAATTTTGCCCGCTTAACACAACTTTTCCCCGTTTAAAATTAAACTCGAGATAACGGACTGAGTATATGAAGAAATTCTTTTTAATAACTCTTTTTAAAATGGTCTTTAATATTAATGCAATAGTGAGAAAAACTCAATTTTATAGGGATGTACAGGGTGTCCAAAAATCACTGCAGGGTTTTGAACTGAAATAGATTCTTTATTTTTGATGATATATTTCTGATATTTCAACATTATCTGACCAGGACATTGTAGAATTAAAATAAAATGGGAAATTCAAAGAATCTTTATTTATTAAAAATAAGGTTAATGTAAATATTGCTCATTTTCAGTTTTGCATATATTTTCTCTTTCCAAAACATTATTCTTGACATATTGCAAAATCTCTAGGTTACCATTTAATTCCCTTATTTCGTTCCTGATGTTTTCCTTCAATTTTTACAGGGTTTGGGGTTTGTTAACATAGACTCCTTTTTCAAGATATTCACACAAGAAAAAGTCGGGCTAGTCAAGTCTGAGGAACCTGGTGGTGATTTGATAAAGCCATAGCGAGATATAATCTTGTTGCCAAAGCATTGTCAGAGAAGCTCCATGGTGTGTGTTGCCGTATGCGCCGTTGCCCCAAGATTGTTGGAGGCATAATCCGGGCTAATTTTGAATTTGTTGACGCAGGAAGTCTGTAATAATAGTCCAGTATATTCCTCTTGTAACACGGACGGCATTTTCCGTGTTCATCTTCGAAAAACAAGGCCCAATTATCTGTTCCTCCGTTACTGCACACAATGTAATGCATTTTATAGGATGCAACAGCTTTTGATGACTTTCTCTTGGATATTCAAAGGCCGAAAATCTGGAATTTTGTTTGTTATCGAATCCATTCAAATGAAAATGGGCTTCATCTAACATAATCAACTTTTGCAGAAAGCTGAGGTCATGTGGGACAAGTTCTACCATTTGAACTGCATATTAAACCCTGGTTTGAAAATGGTCACGCTGCAACTGTTAAATAAGCTGAAAGAGTTATATATATATATATATATATATATATATATATATATATATATATATATATATATATATATAGGTGTGTGTATGTGTGTGTGACTGTGTGTGTATACATATATATATATATATATATATATATATATATATATATATATCAGCCTATTTAAGAACTTCGTTTTTTATCTTTGAACAATTTCAGTTTAATTAAAGTTGGTCAGTTTATCTCTGTCATGAAACAGTTAAAGTTTGAGTTTACATATAGCTCCGAACATACAGAGTGTATAAAGATGTACTAAAAATTCGAAATTTTTTTTTAAACATAGATTGCTTTAATATAGCTTTAAATATAAAATACAGCTTAAACTCAAGAATCATTATCTTCAAAGGTATTCTTGTTCGGACAATGCTGATAACGTGCACTAAGCCATTTGCAAATGTCTAGAAACAGTAAAAGTTTGAGTACATATTTGAGATATCTTGTATATGCATTTAATGCTGTTTTTGAAATAGGGTTATTGAAAGAAATTTCATGTTTTTGGATGATTATTATTGCCACCTAAAAAAGATTGAAATAATCATTAATTGAGTATCTTGACTACAATATATATACATTTATATATATATATATATATATATATATATATATATATATATATATATGTGTGTGTATGTAATGGCATGACCCTTTAGGATGTGATCATAGCGTAGTATCTGTTAACTGTGGCAAGCGGGGTTAAGGGTCAAAATTATTGTTATTGTATTCTTGTTAATTGATTTGAGCGACGGATGGTCGCCGGATCAGTTATTGTGATTAGAAGAATAAACAATTAAATTGCGGAAGAAATGATTGACGTGTGAATCGCAAAAGGAATGTAAAAATAGAAAATATATGAAAATAATATTTTGGGGTTTTGAATAAACAAATAACTAGTTATGAATTAGGTTTGTCTGAGACACGTAATTAGGTGACGTAAGAGAACACGTGATGTAGTTAGTTTTGGAGAGATTCAGAGAGTTGAGGATTGACCACCAAAGCGGACAGACCTCTAGAATGAGGTGGATAGACAGCTAGGGAGCGAGCTGTAAGAATAGAAAATGTACACAAACTGCAGATCCTGTGAAAACCATTTGAGACAACTGTAATAAATTTATATTATAAAAATATAAAGAGTTGTTTTAATTATTTCACAAATAAGAACAAATGTCTCAACAATGGTGCTGATCGTTTCATGGTTTGTCACAGAGCAGCGGGAAGATACAGAAGAACTATTCAAGAAAACAAAAGGTGTGAGGCATATATTATTTTCTTACATATGAACTGTAAAAATATCCGGTGCGATAAGTCTGATACAACATTATTCAGATTACATCAACTAGATAACACATGACACGTTTTA
Source organism: Euprymna scolopes (assembly GCF_053919585.1). Taxonomy (NCBI): domain Eukaryota; kingdom Metazoa; phylum Mollusca; class Cephalopoda; order Sepiida; family Sepiolidae; genus Euprymna; species Euprymna scolopes. The sequence continues at coordinate 94,880,179 of NC_136486.1, read as the reverse complement.
ATATATCATCTCCTCCAATATAAACCAATATAAACATATATATATATATATATATATATATATATATATATATATATATATATATATATATATAGATATATATATTAAATATAATGCGCGGAAGTCTCTCGAGAGCTCTTTCAGCTATCATCTCATCAGGAGAAAATCGATAGCATAAAAATAACAATACTATGTCGAAAGTAAAGAGTTCTGATGTGGAACTATTGAATTTGCCAAAAATTACGGGGACACTAAAATAAAGTTTATTAACGTTTAAAAAACGGTTAAAATATTGGCACAACGAGGGGAAAAGAAAAAAAAAACGGCAGAAAAATCCACAGTTCCTTTCTGCCGGCACAAAGAAGGTTTACGCACAACAATAGAGACGGACTCCAAAATCTTTAAATGTTTTTTGGAGTCCGCCCTATGTAGCACCTCGAACCATTCTCTTTTATATCCATCGGCACAGCACGGGTTGTCAACCAAATGCTGGCCAATAGTAGAGTCCAAGGGTACAGAAGGAGGGAGACTACCAGACCCCATCCTCCCTTGTCTGATCTTCGATGGAACATGCTGGATTATACGAGTCAAAAAATGCAAGGATGTTCGCCCAACATAACCAGCATCGCACTGGCATTTGAACTGATATACAATATTGCTATTTTGGATGTAAGGCAAACCATCCTTGCGAAAAGGAGGATATGTAGATCTCATAGTATATACCAAACGCAAGGACACAGAATAAAAGCAGTCATAAATATTTCTGCGGATCTGTTTGGAAAGTCTGTTACTCTTTTCCCCAATCCACGGTAATTTTAAATAAACCGGGCATTTCAAATGTCCAAACTTTTTAGGGGATTTAAAATCCGAAACCTTTTTGAAAATACAGTCATCAATAAGGTCAACAGGATAACCATTATTGATGAATATTTCCCTAATCATATCGAGTTCAGCGTCCGATCTGTTATGGGAACAAATCATCAGGGCTCTATGAACCAAAGTATTAATTAAGCCGAGCTTACGTGATTTTGGTACAAAAGACAAGCAGTTCACATATAGGCCAGTAAATGTAGTGAGAAAGCCCCCCCTTGAACGTTCGACAAGAACATCCAAGAAGGAAAGAGAATTGTCCTTCTCACTTTCCATAGTGAACTTTAGAGCTCCATGCAAAGAATTAAACCTATCAAAAAATATCGACGCTTCACTTTGCGATGGAAAAACAGCAAAAGTGTCGTCAACATATCTGAAATATGCAGTGGATTTAGTTAAAGATTTAAACAGAACGGGTTCATTGTACCCGCAGAAAATATCCGCTACAGTTTGGGGCAACTTATATATATATATATATATATATATATATATATATATATATATATATATATAAGTAAATTTTTGGTACAGCAAAATGGAAGGAGAAATTTCAGAGGAAACATAATTTAATTTAAATACCAAAAAACAAGAAATGGGCAGGTGAAATTAAAATTTCCTTAAGGCCTTATCGTCTGACCCTCTAAGAGGAAACGTCAGAATGATAAATTAAAAACTAAGAAAACGAATGAGGGAAGAGGGGAATTTTGGTTTCAGTTGGAAGAACAGTGGAAAAAAAAATCTCACTGTTCAGGTGGTTTTAAATCAATGAATATCTCCAACTGATGTTTCAGAATCTGTTGTTTATAAATTCGTTTGTCAGTGTAGAGCTGACTACGTTGGCAAAACATCCCAAAGATTAGAAATGAGAATATCCCAACATATCCCTCGGGATATTCGACTACACCAGGTTTCGAGAACATCCGGGCACTCCCTAGCTCATGAGTCCGCCATTGGCAATCACCTGTTGAGTATAAATAGGTGTGCCGATCAATATTCCGATGGGTGGTTTTCTGTTTTATACAGTGCTAGGTCGAACTATCATCTCAATATCATTGAGGCGTTAGTTATTAACAACTCTCGACCTAGCCTGTGTAGACAAAAGATTCTGAAACATCAGTTGGAGATATTCATTGATTTAAAACCACCTGAACAGTGAGGTATATATTTTTTCCCCACTGTTCTTCCAACTGAAACCAAAATTCCCCTCTTCCCTCATTCGTTTTCTTAGTTTTTAATTTATCATTCTGACGTTTCCTCTTAGAGGGTCAGACGATAAGGCCTTAAGGAAATATATATATATATATATATATATATATATATATATATATACATATATATATATATATATATATATATGAGAACCAATATCACAGTAATATCTTTTCTTAAAACGCCATCTTTGTCTGTTTGTGTTTTTTTTTTCATACGGCACATCACGTCACCATCCCGGTATGCTATATTGTTAAAAGCGGTGTTACACACACATACTGACACGCACCCATATATATATATATATATATATATATATATATATATATATATATATATATATATATATATATATATATATAGTAATTTAGATAATATATATGTCGATTAAGCTACACTGAATATTCCGCGTTTCATCCACTCTAGAATTCTTCAGGTTTATGCGAATAAGCCTGAAGAACCCTGGAGTGGACGAAACGCGGAATAATCAGTGTAGCTTAATCGCCATATATATTTTATAAATTACTAACTAGCTTTGCCTACGTATTGAGCACTTTTGAAGTAAATACTTAAAGTTTACGCAGAAATTTATAGTTTCGTACATTAATTTTATGTGAGTAAATTAAGTATATATATATATATATATATATATATATATATATATATATATATATATATATATATATATATATATATATGAAAACAATAGGAGTGGGAAATGAAGTCACAGTACTATATATTGGTGGATATAGATTGGCTCATTTATTCAATAAGAGAATGCAATCGATTAGTTAGAGGATAGAAGGGACTCTTTATGCTAAGGCATTTCGAAGCCTTATGCTTCTTATCAGAAGAGTAGAGAAGATGATTGCTAACATAGTGGGGATTCATCGTCTAGCGTTGGATTCATTAAAAACGAAATCGATCAAAACAAATTAAAATTATAGATTATGTTGAGGGGTCAAATTCTGAATAAATGAGGAGCGTATTATATATAGGGTAATGCAGAAATGTGTATAGAGCTATTATCATTGTCTTAAGTGTATTTAGTATAAGATTTAGGGTTAAAGTTGGGGCTTAACTGGATGTGTGGTAGTTATAGTTTTAACGGCGTGTAAGGTGTCTATTATCTATGGGGGGCACTTTTTTTTCAGATGCAAGCGAGATGACAACAACACTATGAATTAGTGTATAATTTTGGGAGGGATATTATGGCTGTGATTTAAGGCGAAATGAGTGTGTCTGGGTGGGTAGTTATGAGGCTTATATTGGATTTCGATGTATGATATATGCTAGGTTATATGTGGCAATATTTCTATGTTTTCTTGTTTATAAGGCAAAGGTAGAGACATAGGGTAGCAAGTTATTTGGAGGTGTCTAACAAGGGTTGCGGAGTCGGAGTCGGAGTCGGAAGAAGTAGGAGGTTTTACTCGTAGTCGGAGTCGGATTTCTAAAAGTACTAGGAGTCGGAGTCGGATTTTTTTATCCGTCTCCGACTCCTTAAGTCTAATAACTTTTTCTTTTACATGGTTTTCCTGTTTGGTTTTACCAGTTTCTTTCTTTTTGTTTTATTACATTTTTACCCTAAACAAGGCATATTGCAACTCTGATGTACTGGGCTACTATCAGAGACCTAAGTTGCAGGGGCACTATGCAGAAAGTTTAGCAGCAAGGTGTCTGTTCACATCACACTCGAACCTCTGCATCAGTACAGTTGGGGAAGACAATTCCAAAGTCCAGCAGTTTTGAGGAAGAAACCACTAGAGCAGAACGCTTTCCTACATCTAGGGGTCACTACTGTGTAAGGGTGGGACTTCGCTGCATATTGGGTTTATCGGGGGTATTTTAATCAAGGGGGCACAAGGGTGTGTACTTCGTCAGAACGTTTACATTGACAATACTTATAAAACAGTCAAAGGGATGCAACATTTCATCGATGGAACAGGGCTGAAGCCGAGATGAAATTTCAGGATCGACTCTCTTGTGAACTCTGTCCAAAAGCGAGAGACTAGTAGCAGATGCACCAGCCCAAATGGGCGAACGGTGGCCCTGCAGAGGCACAGGACACTTATGTGATTTTACCTTGTCGCATTCTCAATATATTTACAGCAATGGCTTCTAAAATCATGTTTTATCGTTTTCTCAAAACTAGTAATAATATAAATAAGATAGTGCATCATACTTAACGTTGTAAGGAAATAACTTTCCAAGAGTTGTTAGATATTAAGAAACCTTCGTCAGTAGCTATTTTATTTATCCAGTGTGATTTTTGAAAAACATTACCCGGTGCACATCATGATAACTATCAACTTCAAACAGAATAGTTCACAGAAATGGGTGAGTAAAGCTGGGGTAGGGAGCAGAGATCAAACACCGTAGACTAGACAAGGATCGAACAATGACAGATAACGGTTTTCAAATGAGTGTCTGCATTGGAAGCCGTGCAAGCGAGCTACCGTCAATGGCGTGGGATCTGATAATCTCGTCGAATGCAACCAATGTCTTTCCGCGCGTTTCACTGATTTCCTTAAATTATAAAGTCTTAATGTACAAAACAGTAAATAGATCTTAAGATGATGTTTGTCTCTTTTTTCTCCAGGTACATTACCTTTAACTTGAGGAAAACTCAGCGAACGTTCCCTGCTGTGTCAGTTTCTTTGGGGACACCGTTTTAATCGATTAATTGAACATACAAAGCGATTGACGATTACTCATGTAAGGCGGCAAAGAGATACGGCGATAATAATGAGAATAAAAAGACTCCGTATAAACACCCTCACGTATGTATAACAATATTTTTATTTTAATTATTACAAAATAAAGCCGATAGCGTATCAGCATAATTTTTCTTAATCCTTTGACTCTAAAATAATCACGTGCACTATTTTAACCGGGATCTAAAATCGGATCAGTGCATTGTTTTAATACATACTCTTTGCGACATTTTTAAGTATAATCTCCTCATCTTTTATTTACACTTGGACTGATTGTTTATTTTCGTCTTACATTTTTTTCCTACTTTTGATCCTTTATTTTATTCTTGTTATCTTTTTATCTAAAGGATTTGTTTGCGTAACATTTCGAGAGAGTCATGGCTTCAGTCCCCGCCTGGATTTATTTGCAAAACTTACATGGCTACACTTGCGAGTAAACCATACTAGAATTAAACGCCATTAAAGGTCTACAGCTGACAATGGCAATGAGAATGTCGGTTAGTCGTACACATATCCGGATTCAGATATCAAGAAAACAATATCAACAAAATCCTTTATCGACATTTGGACATAATTCTTCAAATGTAAATAGACTTTCTAGAAGAATACCTAGGCAAAGACGAGTAAATTTAATTTCCTGAACAAAAAAGTTGTCAAAAATTTTATTTTGCATTTACAAAAATTAAATCAATATATGATAGGTCACTAATGTTTAAGCTTATTTATTCTGATATTGATTTAAAAATATTAAAGTAATTTTATTCTAGAATTAAAAAAAATATTTACTTATGTTCCCCCCCCCTTACAATGCATATCGCCACTTGGACGTAAGGGGCTACTATATGGGACCATGCCTATGAAAGATTAACAAGATATTTGTTTATGTTACATTAAAACTTCTGAATATCAGTACAGCCAGGGAAGCAGGCAGCAGGAAGAGAAGTCTAGCTGTTCAAGGGAAGAAACTATTAGAATAGAAATTTTTATGGCATTTAGGGACAACAGCAGTGAAGGGATGAGATCTTATTACTAAGCTGGTTTGTTGGGGATATGTAAGTCGAGGGGGTACAAGTGAAACGAGTTCATCAGAAAACATTCTATTAAAATATTTGTAAAACAGGCACAGTGATGCAACATTGTGACGGTGAGACAGGGGCTGGAGCTAAGTTGATAAAGTTGGACCGATTAGATTGACAACACTTTTTTGGACTTTATCTAAGAGGAAGAGACTAGTGGTAGATGCACCAGCCCAGATGTGGCAACAATAATCTATGCATGGGCGAATGGCGGCCTTGTAAGGGTAAAGGATACTCTCATGTTTGAATAGTCTTCTAGCTCGATAGAGGGAACCCACCTTCTTTGCAGCAGCGTTTGCAATGTTCTCTATGTATTTGTTCCAGCTCATATTGCCTGCAAATGTTGGGCCGGAAAGTTTTAAGAAAGACTTCTCAGGTAGGGCGTTATTTGTCATGGGCATAGGGGATTGGAGAGGTTTAATTGTTTAACATTAAATGTTTGAGTTAGATGGGTAAAACATCAACATTTACGCGAACCTTTTTTAATTGGTACCGCATGACTATCGTAAATTTCTAATACACTTTATAGATTTGTGTTTTTTAAAAAGGAACATGTTTTTTTTTTGTATTTCTTGTAATCTCAAGCAAGTCATATTGCCGATTTGATGGAAGTGGCTACTATTATGGATAATTTCTAATCGAGTGTTATGGGAAGTTTAGCGTGTAGATGTCTGTTCATATTAGATTAAAACTTCTGCACGTAAGTACAATCAAGGCTTGCAGGAAAATAGTCACAATTCAAAACTCTGGCAATCAAAAGGATAGCATTATTAGAATATAGGATTTAAGACATTTAGGTACGTCAACAACGAAGGGGGTAAAATTTTGCTGCTTGTCAGGTTAGTAAAAATAATGTACGCCGAGGCTACTCAAGTATTATAAGATAATCAGGGCACATTCTATTAGAATACTTATAAAACAAACACAGTTTGTTTCAATTTTTTTCTTTCAAAATCCCTTAAAGCATTTAAAGACACTGTAAATTGTATCATATTTATTAGCTGACTAGCCTGGGGGCCCGGCTGTCCAAAGTTTTTGGAGGTGCGCGGAGCAATAAAATAAGATTGTAGTCGAAAGGGTGGCTCGAACCCGTATCGCGTAGGAGGAAAAACACGTGACGTCTTTGCCGTTGTGCCCATCGCCAAACAAGAAGTTACGAAGATTTAAATATATGCTAGTCAATCGAAAATAGGGGGTTTCTTTCGAAAATGTTGGTGAAAAAAGTGACCACTCCTTGTACAAAAGTGTCCAGTTTAGGGTGAAGGAATTTATGTTTGTAGTCAGTTTTTCGATATTTTTCGTCCGAGGGGTGAGGTTCCAAAACAATACAAATTTCGTGAAAATCCGTCGCCTCTGTCAAAAGTTTAAGGCAGACATACAAACATACACACATTTAAACAGACATGTGAGATTTATATCATAGAAGACTACCCTGAGTGGCGGCGTTGGCCGAGTGTTTGGAGGAGTGGGTTTAGCGAAAAAAAAATGGTAATAGGCAGGCAGGCTCGAACCCGTAACCCGAAAGAGGAAATGAAAGTGAAAACAAAAAATTGACGCGTAAGCCTTTGCGCCCATCGCTAAAACCAGGAGTGGCGTAGTTTAAAATAAGGCTAGGCAATTAAAAAGAGGGGTTGACTTCCGAAAATATCGGTGAAAAAAACGACCCTTCCTTGTAGAAGTGCCCAGTTGAGAGTATAGAAATAAATCTCTATCGAAAGTTTTGTCGAGACATACAAACATGCATACATACATTATTACATTCATGCAAACATTTCAACAAACAGCTGAGATTGATTTCATAGACTAGCCTGGGCTACCGGCGTTGCCCAGTTGTTTGGAAGTGAGTGTTGAGCAAAGAAAAAAGGAAAACTAAAATGGAGGAAGACAAGCTCGAACTAGTACAAAGGAGGAAATGAACGTGAATAATAAGGTTACGTCTTCGCCGTTGCATCCATCGCCAAACTAGAAGTGACGAATGTTTAAATTGAGGCTAGTCAATCAAAAAGGATGGATAACTTTCGAAAATATCAACGAGAGAAGCGACCCCTCCTTGTAGAAAATTGGCCAGTTGAGGGTGAAGGAATTCATTTTTTTAGCCAATTCTTCGATATTTGTCATTCGAAGGGTCGAGCTTCAAAACGATACAAATCTCGTGAAAATCCTTTGCCTCTGTCAAAAGTTTAAGGCAGACATACAAACATACATACATACATGCACTAAAATGGACTTGTGAGATTTATGCTGTAGAATATGGCGGATATAAATTGTTAAAATATCATTAACATTCTCATAGAATGAAAAAAAACGATCTAGAACCTATATTACGAACATTTCATAATGATCAGTTTAATTTTTTTTAGGATTGAAGCATGCAAATATGAATGAATAAAAACATATATAAACTAAATAGACACAATTAATATAATTTAGATGGACCATTATGTGCATACAATGTAAACAGAAAAAATACATAAGATTCTATTTGACATAATATAAGTTGCCTGGTTTGTGTATAGTTTCGCTTGTTAGTAGAGTTATAGTCATGGCAATTAATAATTTAGACCTTAGTTTATTGCAATGTCAGAAGCGGATAAGTTTGAATAGTCAATAAGGTTGCGAAATAGAGATAGAAATAGGAAGAAAACAAAAAAATATATAAAAATATAGAATTGAGATGAAAGGATGGATTTCAAAGTTGGACGGAGTACTCTACCTTCAAACGTATCTGACAGTACAGGTAGACGATCGAGTCCCTTGTGAAATGAAACAGTATAATGGTCAAACTATTTATCCAGCGGCTGTCTTATTAAATCTTATATAAATGTTCTATTTCAGGTCTGGACGCGATGCATGCACCATTTTGCATTTATATGTTCTAATGATAAGGCTGGTTTAAAAAGTTCTGGATACGACCTTAAACTATATCCAGTGGCGAGGCTCCAGCTTGTGGAGCCACCCTTTAATTGCTATTGCTCCCAGGTCTACTCTGACCCAGTGTGATAGTACCTGTAAGGGTCCGAAGTATGGCTTGAATAGAATCCGACTTGAAAACAACAAATACTCTTAAAAAAAAAATTTTCTTCAAAATCTTTTGATTCGGCATTAAATAACCTGAAAAGGGTTGATATGCCGTAAAATTAAACCAACCAACAAACCTGGTTTAAAGGTAGGTGTCGAATTTTCTCATAGTCGATTATAAACAATCTTGCAATACTTTTAATATTAAAATAAATATTGGATAAATATATAGAAACGGATTTCACCGATTCCTTTTTGTGATAAAATCGAAGAGAGTCGAGCGATCAGCAGAAAAATGAAATCACTTCAAACCAATAAAATTCGTTAATGTAAACGTACAAAATTCGAATGACCGTAACTTGGGACGCGCAAACTATTTTAGTCATCATCCTTGGTAAATAAAAACAAACTTCTATAGCTATTATGGTATAACACCACTGCTGCATTTAATGGGGAAAAATCGTCCAGATATAACCAGTAAATAAAAATACGTCCTTTTCAGCAAGACAATATACCATCGATCAATACCGTATCATTTAGAATTACTTCTAAAGCAAAGCTATTTTCCGGACCTTATTACAAGGACTAATTGCTTATCATAAGTTTCATAAGAATGCTCTGAGAAGAGAGACGTATGAGGTGCTTTCAATAAGTTTCCAATAATTCTTCGTATCGGTGCTTTTGTTAATAGGACACACATGGAACTCTAATTTCCTTCGAGTAATCTCTTCCGGCTGCAATGCACTTTCAAAGAGTTTTGAAAAGCCCCATTGAAGTCCTCTTGTGTGAGCGTGTCAATGACTCTTATCACAGCTTCTTTCATCCCCTCATTTGTCTCATAACGACAGCCTGTGTTGGGCTTAAGAAATAAACAAGTTACAGGGAGCAAAGTCTGGAGGCTGAGAAACTGTCGTGGTAAAATAGTCTGTGAAAAGAATGAAGTGCTAGACTAATGCATTCGCGCAAATCTTCGACATCTTCAGTTTCTTGTTACAGTTTCCACACTGACATCAAAGTGTGCCCTTATTGTATCTATAGGCACAGGACGGTCCTTACCTGTGGATTTTTTTTTATTTGGCCAATAAACACTTGTGTTCTGACGCCTTTACTTCTCCCACACCTCTTATCCCTAACATACCCCTGCCCCCTAAAATTTCTTATGCTACTCAAAAACTGATACTTAATTCATGCAAGATGGCTCCCAAAACAGTCTGAAACATCTCATATTTTTCTATGTCATTTTTTCAAAGTACAGAACAGAATTTTATTGCAACTTGTTCTTCTAAAATGCTATTAAGTCCAGATGACATTTTTGTAGTTCTCTAGCTGTGACAAATTTGTCAGTAGTCAGAGGAAAAGGGGCGAACCACTGACACTAATGGCTCTGCGTAAGGAACAAAATGTCGGTAGTAAAAGTCGAGGACCAGCATCGCTGCTCTCTAGTTGGGGAAACATCCAGAATAAAGCTGCTGTAAATACAACAAGAAATGGAGTTTTACGAATCTTCATTTGCAGGCTTTCCAAGAATCCGTCAAATCAGGAATAGTCCAAGACGAACCAGGTATGTTCGCCCATTTGTCGATGTAAAACTCCAGAAAAATTCATTTCTAGACGATTAAATATATATATATATACACGTCAATAAATATACACCACATATACATCTACACATGTTATACAGAGCATTGCTTTGCAACACGATAACATGCTGTTGATAAGTGTTTCTAATTACGAATTGCATTATTTACTTTATATACAGTAGAACCACGGGATATTGTAACCCTAGGATACACTTTCCTCTTTTTTTTTAGGTTACCATGTGAAATATGGTGTGTTTCTGGACCCTGTTTACGGTATTTGCCCCGCTTACTGTGTTATTTGTAATTTTATTTGATTATATACATGTGTATTATATATTGTACTGTGTTTTATTACTAATATTTAATTCCATATTCAGGGGTTCTACTGTAATTAAATAATATAATATTATTTTCTAGTCCGTGCTTGAATTAGAGAGGGGAATACAAAGTATTTAGAAAGTAACGTAATTTAGAGTGTTAATGTTTAAAACAAAGGTTTAAAAAGTTTATTTTACCGAGGGAATTATATTTCCAAGGAGCTTGGACAACACTGCCTTGTCCTGTTAGCTTTATTTATGCCTAAGACTAAACGAACCTTTCATGAGCAAAGTTTCATTCCGAGAGTATAATACTATGGAACTGTTTCACAGCTGACTACAAGACAATGTGGATAACTATTGCACAGAAAAGACAACATAATCGCGAAAATGCGATCAAACAATATAACCAAGAGTGGGAAAATTCTCAGGTGATGGCTGAAAAACGGCAGTGTGATATCTTATGATAATATCTCAAAACTTGTCGCATTTTAAGCGTGTACAGTTGAAAGAAATATCGCTTGCGAATCTGTTTCACGAAAAACACAAAAGAAAACCTCACCCATTGATTCAAACTTTAAAAGCCTATGTAATTTTGTTGCAGGATTTCTCTTTTCTTCTTTATTGTTTGTTTCCGCAATTACGCGTATAATTTTTCGTCAAATAAATGCTTATTTACTCATCGTAAAAATGGTTAAAATTCACCATAATATATAATGTATTTAACGTTAAATCGTTCGTTGATTGTTGTGGCACGGAAAAAAGTGCAACCGCAGCTCACTGGAGCAGCGTCGTCTGTCAGTACTTTCTGTAGACTCGTTTTCACATCTGTCCAGTGGCCTGTTTTTATTAAAAGACAGAATCGTCGAAATTTGCATACGTGGGCGAGAGCACACGAGATTCTTCGAGACTGCATTGTTATATAAGGCCGCAAGCGCCATCTTAGACCCTTTTCAGCATCATGACGCTGCGTCGACAAAGCGCACACCGAGGCCGTTTAAGAGGTACGCCTATGTTCCCACAATTTTTCCATACTCCTCCCTGATATCATTATCACAAAGAGGGCAACGACGCGGTGACATTTTTCTTCGGATGCTTTTTCGGGGAGGGGGACCAGGGGTTCGTCCTCGCCTGTGCTTACGTCCTCTGTTCAACGAAGTCGGCGTAACCACAAATGATGGTTCACTTATCTCGGATCCAGTCTCGCTCTCATCGCCGAGTGGCGGCTGCACTTGTGATGTTGATCGAAGATCCTTGATTTGACGGGGCACCCCGTCAACCCGCACCGATTGCGGGCTGATCACCAGTAACACGCCCAGTTCCGTAGCGTGTGGTGCACGTTGCGTGCCGGTTCTTAACCCAGACGACATCCCCTCTTTGATACTCTCTCTGGTCACCTCCGATTCGATGCAGTGGGCTGGTCTCCACGCCTCTCACCCTGACGTGGTACTTGTGCAGTGCTTCGGCTGGTGCGGTAGAGGGTGAAATGTCGATCTTAGGGCTCACGTTATACCACTAGACCGCCTACGGCATCGTACACCACTTCCTAGCTGCGATGGGCTGGACGGACCTGTGGTTTCTCTAAATAATTTCGTTCCCGTTAAGCAGATGGGCGCACCGAAATCACAGATGTATACCATAGCCGTCTGTGAACTGTTTGAACTGCTCGCTAACGAAGGCGGTGTCATTGTCGGTCAGTATCTCAGATAGGGAGCCACGCTCGAGGAAGACACTTTCCAACTCACGGACAATGGCAGCCGAGTCCTGCCGGTGAAGGGGCCGCCGCAATGCAAAACCAGACGGTCCGCAATCGATGCGTGTCAAAAAATGGCCGCCATTGTGGTGAGTTACGTCCATTTTCCAATTTCCTCTCACACTCAGTTTTGCTTTCTTCTACAAAAAGGCTGCTGGGTCGATCGACTAGAAGGTTTCACAGCTCCTCACAACAGATTTCATGTCCCTCTTTGACACATAAGGGTCAATCAGCCTTACGAAGTAAAGGGTTCGGTTTACACCGGGGTAATGTACATCAGCAACACGGCCTGGGCTAAGCTGGCCCCTTACCGCGGCGCAATTCACAGGTGCTGGTTCGTCCACTTCTTTTGGCAGGTGCAGCCAACGGCGTGGCACTCTGGTCAGGCGATCCTGGCGATTCTGACAAGATTTCACCAATGTCACATCTACGGCCAAGTCGAATGCCTTCATGATCTCGGTCAGGGTAGCAAGTCGTCTCTGTATTAGCATTTCGGCCGATACCTTCGTTGTCAAGCGTGCTTTCCCACTCAATGCATAGGCCATCCACCGTTGCAGGCACATGTGACGATGTGTAGCACTCTGGCCTGCCACTGAAGCGCCAGATTTATCCTTTTGAAAATAGCATCAAGCTCAGCCAGGCTTATGTGCCCGGCGTCATTTTCCGGCCGAAGCCAGCAGGCATCCTCTACGATAAATCCATTAACCACCACAGCAACGCCAAAGGCGAGTGGGCTGGCGCAAACACAAACTGTAAACACGCTCCCGTCGATGCACCAGCTTCCTCGCACGGGGTCGTGCTTGGTCACTTTGACCATAGCTTCCACCAGCATACTTTGCAGGAGGGGATCGTGAACCTCATCGTCCCATCCCGTAGGCATGGAAGTCGCACGTTGCTTTATGGCCGTCACCGCCACCCTGAGCAACCCAAACACGGGGAAGTAGCCCATCAGTTTTCCACAGACGGAAAAAACGCCCCGACGCGTGATGTTGAATGGAACTTCCGGGATGTCACAACGTCTTCCCCAGCCGTCTGCGCTGCCGCTCACATGCAAACCAAGAACTTTCGCACTATCTTGCAGGCCCTCTGGCTCCTTGCACGACAGCCCGAAGCTCTCAAAGTGTTCTTTCACCACCTGGGTAGATATGAGGCTCTCGTTCACGAAAATGTCGTAAATATATGACGACGTCGCCTGTCTTACGGCTTCATACTGACGCCGAATCGCCTGCATAATCGCTGTCATAAGATTTGGGGTCACGTTCAGGCCGAACACCACACTGGTCAAACAATAGCGAGTCCGTTTGATCTCGACCGTCTAAAACGGCCACAGCAATCTCTCGACATGTATCTGCAGGTAGGCTCTTCGGAGGTCCAGGATTTCCGTGTACGCCCCCTGCTGCCGTCCCTCCCTCAGTTTTTTTGTGCGCAGACGTCAGCCCCCGCTTGCGTGGGTCGACGTGTTCATTGAGTTCATTGAGGGATCAGCTCCCTTAGTGACCCGAGTTAATCCTCTGGGTACGGAACCAGGCAGCCATTATCCATCCAAACCTGAAGTTATTCCTCGTACTTCCCCCTGAGCCACGCGGAAAGGGGATGCTCCATCAGTCGATTCCGCAAGGATGCTAGTAGCTGGTCGCCAGACCACTCCCAGGACGCAGTCCACGCGTTGCTGCCATTGTTGTTATCCGCGTGGAAGTCGGGTTCATCAATAGTGATTGCTGCGCAGACCTGTTCCTCGCGTCCATTTAACCCAGTTGTGTAATAGCGTCCATTCCAAGGAGAAAGTTGTATCCAAGAAGCTCCCTGTCGACCACTAACGCGTTCAGAGCCACGGGGGGGGCATCGCCAACGCTTATATGGGCAATGCTCACCCCATAATACACCAGCGAGCCTCCGCCAACGGTTAATACATTTCTTGTGTATGAGCGTTTGGCAACATCCGCACTGTCACTACAGGAAGCGCCTTGTTCAGTGTTGCTTTGGGAAAGGTGTTGGCGCCGTGGCTTCCTCCCCTTGCCCGTGACAATTCCGTACTACATGGCCTGGCTTGTCGCATCGGTGACAGCGTCCTCGTTTCTGTGCTCCATAGTCCGGGATGCGCTTTGCACCGCTTCTGCAGTCTCTGACGAAGTGGTTGGGGCCGCCACATTTGTAGCACCGTAGGATTTATGCAGGCGATTCCAGTGCGTCAACGACTGCCGAGACCTGCGTCACAGTGTCCTTTAGGATGCATCGGGCTCTAGCCAACAACTCCTCCAACCCAAGCTCATTGACCTTCGACGAAGCTCGCAGCAGCCGACTGGCGTCATCCGGAAGCCCAGACAAGAATGTGAATGCCAATATTCGGTCGCTTGCATCGGCGAAGCGAGCACCAAGCTTTTCAGGTCGACCAAGTAGACGTCAACAGTCTCCCTGACCCAAGCCGACGTTCAGAGAATTGCCTCCAGGCAATAAAAAGGGTCCGCACCGAATGCTCCGTACAACGTGCGTTTTATATGCTCCATTGTCGTTTCATCCTCAAACTGCTGATACACGGCATAATCCCCTTTAGTGAGCAGTGTCGTTCGTCAGTACTTTCTGTAGACTCGTTTTCACATCTGTCCTATCTACTCCTGTGGCCTGTTTTTATAAAAGACAGAGTCCTCCAAATTTTAATACGTGTGCGAGAGCCTACAAGATTCTGCGAGACTGCATTGTTATCTAAGGCGGCGGTCGCCATCTTAGACCCTTTTCAGCATTATGACGCCGCGTCGGCAGAGCGCATACCGAGGCCGTTTAAGACGTAAGACTGCGTTCCCACAATTTTAGTCGTATTATATGGAAGGATTTCAAGTTATAATTAAACTGAAATAACCGGTGACTTTTCTGTTCATGTCAATAAGCAGAAAATGGAGAGGACAGTATACTATTGTACTGCGACACTAATAATATCATTGGATTTTTTATAAACTTTTAATAAGAAAAAAATGTTCTCAATAACATAGTAAGACACAACGTATGAACATAATAATATAGTGTGCTTAAATTCGGTTTAGATGATAAAAGATACTGAACATCCTTTGAAAAATAGAGGAATTAAAATAGGCGCCACCTCAATTCGTTTCGCATAAATTGTATTATTCTTTTACTTACTGGGAATTCTCATACACCTTTCTCACTGATGAAAACAAATTGTGCTCACTAGAATCTGGCTAATGCAAAGTTTACAAAATGTCTAGTACTCCCCATGTCTTTCGAAAATATTTTCAAAAGAATTCGTGTTATCGTAACCGACGTTTGCTATTGATCTTTCGCTGACAACAACCATAAAGTCTTCACTTGAATTTGAGTAGCAACAAATCTCACAAATATTCCAGTCCTCGTTGCAACTATTTAGTTTTGTTCTGGTTAATACTTCCCCTCGTAGCTTTACTTCTTTACTGATTTGTGTGGTGCCAGTATATGCCAACACTATAATGTTTCGTAAAAGAGTAATTAAATTACAATTTTTGTTCATTATTATCATTATTATTATTATTATTATAAATAAATCTATAATATATATATATGTTATTATTATTATTATTGATATTATTATTATAATTAATATATATATATATATATATATATATATATATATAGAGAGAGAGAGAGAGAGAGAGAGAGAAAGAGAGAGACAGGGACAGAGAAATATATATATATATATATATATATATATATAAAATAAATGAAACACATTTTTTTTTTCCAAAATCCATGATGTTTACAATCTTATAGTTTATTCCTTTAAATCAGTTGAGTTATACAATTCTTGACAGTATCTGTTTCGTAGCGCAAAATCTATCACATTTCCTTTCGTTCACGTGACATACGTAAAAATTAAAATTCGAAACAGGAACAATAAAGTTACTTATCTGTTTCTGCAAAAAACTTTCCGTTTCTTATTCTTTTCTACATCTTACTTGGACTCTTTCCATCCCACCGCTACCGCTATGTGTCATTATCTTATTGAGGATGTCAGTGGATTAGAAAAGACGGAGCGATCGATTGGCTTTTTCATAATGGCGTATTTGTTATCATTGTTAACAAAGCAACAACGTACACCGGTAAGAGACGCAACTCGAGACGGTGAAAAGTCTTATTAGTCCCTCATTATGATTATCGATTGAAATAATCTGACATTTTGTATTGGCAAAATTAGTGAATTCATTTAAAATATAAGTCGATTTTTTTTAAAATAATATTGAATGAAAGACTGTATTAAAATTAAAAATTAATTATTAGTTGAATATGGGTGTCTATGCGTTCTGAAAAATTAATAAAGATAAGTAAAGTTCATTTCAAAATATTAATTCCAAGGGAGGTTACTCTGCTTGTAGTGTATTAGGTTAATTTAATTATGGACAATTTACGATATAAAAGAATTTCAGATTATTCTAAACTTAACAAAATGGAAGTATAATTTTTTAATTGTATGTAATGAGTAAGATTGTAATAGCTAATAGATTTGAATTATGTATAGATTTCATTTCGGATAAATTGTTTAGTTATAAGAACTGATTAAAATGGCCAATCGTTTAAAATTATTAGTACAATAGTTGGGTTTCCTTATTTGTAGCTTAGTTTAGTTTCGTACATACAAATACATAATAATTTTGTTGATATTATTTTCATGAGTTTGATATACATAACTTAGAATTATTAAATTTACTAATTATTAAATAGAACATTTTGGTAGTAAATTCATCAGTTGATTGTGATTGTTAGTACGAATAGTTGGTTTTCTTTTTTTGTAGCTTAGTTTAGTTTCGTATATACGGGTATGTATATTAATTTATAATTTATAATTTATATTTTGTTGATATTATTTCCATAAGTATGTATATATAACTTAGAATTAATAAAATTACTAATTATTAAATAGAACGGTTTGGTAGACGATTAATAAATTAATTAATATTGTTAGTACGAATAGTTGGGTTTAATGACTTTGTTTGATTAAGATTCAATATGGACTAATGGGAAAATATAAAGAATAAAGATAAAAAATAAAAATTATTTAAGATTTAAGAAGATGGCCGGTATCTGCAATTTCAGAAAAAAAAGTAAGTAAATTCATATAGTAAAATTTAAGCAAATATACATAGAAGATATGAAAGTGTGGGTAGATTGATATACAAGATAGATAGGAAACTTTTAAGAATAAAACAGAAAATGCAGATGAAACACCGGCCATGTAAAGAAGAGATAAAGAATTAAAATAAAGGCTTATTAAATTATAAAGTATTAAGAAGTATGTCGAAAACGAAAAAGTTAAAGAAAAAATATTTTATATCTATATAAAAGGTAAAAGTAATAACTATGTAATTTCAAAATTGCCATAATTAAATTTGGACTTATGTTTACAGAAAGAGATCAGTTCATTTTTAGAATTTATTATATTGTTACTTTGAGGGGAAGTAATTATAGTTATAGCTTCCGCGGTACAGAGCCGACATGACTTAGAGCCTGGAGTATATGACTTAACTTTTTTTTATAATAGTCCATTTGATTGAGACGGGAGTATTGTTAAAGTTAAGTTTTTTTAATTAAAGTGGTTAGAGAAGTTCCTTGGTTATTATTAGAATTATGGTTGTTAAAAGAAGAAATGTGGTTTGATATTCTTTTCTTAATTAATGTTGAAGTAGCGCCGATATATGTATGCACGTTATTAAAAGCTCGAGGTCTGGTATTAATATTAATTTGCTGATTTATATTAAACATATATATATATATATATATATATATATACACGCATATATATATACACGCATATATATATATATATATACTAGCAAAGATGCCCACGTTTCGTACAAGATTATGTGTATGCTCTAGCAGCCGCTTCGCGAGCACCCTTGCAGTAAGTGGATGCTGTAAGAGTTACCCCAAATATAAACGTAACCTTTGGCTATGAGCATGAAAATTAGTGTTCACCATCCCCAGGTTTGGGACCATATTCATGCCAGGTTTGGTCATGGTCGGTCCAGTAACGTATGCTGTAGGAGTGTTGTACAAACAGACCCACAGGAACTATATATATATATACATATATATATATATAAGAATGAGAGAGAGAGAGAGAGATGATTATGTGTACTATCTCTTAGTGGGGGACCATCATCGTGCCAAGTTAGGTCATAATCAGACAGTGGTATAACGCTGTAGAAAAGTTGTACACACAGGCACATAAACACACACACTCGAACGTTACTACTTTATATATATATATATATATATATATATATATATATATATATATATATATATATATATAGACGGCGGGCACAATCCCTACTTTGGGAGCATCATCATGCCAGGTTTGATCATGATCGGTCAAGGGCTATGAGCTGTAGGGGAGTTTTACACACACACACACACACACACACACGAACGCTACTACTTTAAATATATAGATGGCGTGCACCACCCCTAAGTGGAGGAGAATATCATATCAGGTAAGGTCATGATCGGTCCAGTGGTGTAGG
>NC_136486.1:94846136-94856136 GCF_053919585.1 Euprymna scolopes | reverse complement strand
ATGTGTGTGTGTGTGTGTGTGTGTGTGTATGTATAAATCGCAACTTTATAATATATAAAAATCGATAGCACATTAATTCTATAATAATATACACGAAATCTGCAAGAATTAAAATATCATATTTAAGCGTACTTCACAACCGGGCTTCGTTCCGTACTAGCTTAGATAAATTCTTTAATTTTTACAAAAGAGCTACAATTATATCATATTCAAATTCATAATGTCGTATATAATAGATTATATCGAACGAAATTTTGTAAAAATAATATTTAAGATGAGAAGCGTACACTTAATGAAAAAGAGCAGCGAATCAAACTTTTTCTCAAAAATTCTTTATACCATTTATCAGGAGTGTTTACATTTGTACGTGGTTATCTATTTTTACACTTTTTGATGAAAAACAATGCGTTATCTGGTATTGATATTCATTCTGAAACTCTTAGACGAAAATCGATGTGGTTCAGTTCTCTATGTAACGTTTTTAATGATTTCTCATAAAGTAATATTATGTAATAATCATTTATAATTGTATGTAACCAACGCAATAGGGTAATCTATAGTACATTTTTTATATTTAGTAATACAATTAATTAAAGTGTTTTTATTTAAATATATGGTGCTGTAAAAATTTTACTTAATTTTATTTTGTTGAAAAAAAAAACATATAACTGAGAGTAGCTAACCTGAAGTGTGGTTGCGAAAAACATACACTCTTCTTCGCGACCTTCTTCTCAGGTCTTGTAACCACAGTAACATTAAAATAAAGGAATGAAGTAACTCTTCACAAAGGAGGAAGGTTTTTATAGCAATTACCTTACTCTATTAGTATAAATAACCACAAGGCTATTGTTCTTCTTGACTGTTGGAAGAGCATCCTCATCTCCGGCAGCAACACCCAGGTAAGCTATGTATTATTCACTACAAGTTTCAAGGAGATAATTACAGGAAAACTGCCGGCGTAGAATGGGGTTGGTGTTATGAAGAAACGATACTACACTTTGATATTTGGTACAGGCCAAGGAGTAGAAAAATACATTTTTTGTGACTCAGCATTTTGAAATGACTTACAAAAAAAAATATCGATATATAGTCAGTCAACGTATAGTTTTTTTTTAATTTTATTTTTTTAATAAAACAAACATACTTTATTTATGCCGATAATATTGTGGGATATGCGATTTAAAGGATAAATCGTTAGTTCGGGACCAAATAACGTGGATAATTATCAAGAGTAATAGTGTAAAAAACACATAGCTTTTGCTGGAATTTTAATAACATATGCATTTTCATATAATTTCAAACCCGACGTTGTCCAGGATTGAATGATGATCAAGGAATATTTCACACCCTGATATTTTTATTGTCATCGAAATCCCTGAAACCGCCCGGGAGAAAGATTCATATGCCTCCATGCAGTAACTTATTACAAAATATGTTATTCTACATTGCACTCTAGATACCTACTGTTTCTTTTATAAAAATATTTTATATAAACTTCTTTTCAGTTAACGAAATAAAAAATTACGTTCGGGTTTGACCCTATAGACCACCTCATGCTAAAAAAAAAACAAAAAACAAAAACCGTACATTTTCAAATCTTATAAAATTCTTTGCAGTTAATGAAAAAATAATGGAATTTACGCACGGAGTTTGATTCTACAAATCACGTCATGTAAAAAACACACACACACACACAAAAAAAAAAAACACACTATGAACTTACCCACAGTAAAATTTTAACCGCCCTTTGTTCTATCATTTTTTCTAAGAGACGGCATGGAAAAATGGCTTTACTCATGATAGATCAATAAAAAAAACCGTCTCGATTATAGATTATCGGTAATTATCGAGGGTATTCGAAGACAAAACTTTACTAAGATCACTCCCAGACTTATAAACTAAACTTCTGTTAATTTTAAAGAAAATCTGTTCAGCCGTTTCAGAGTCTATAAGGATCAAACTCACACACACATACACAGTTTCTTTTATATAATTTTAGAGATAAAAACACGTGCGGGAAAATGTGTTGACAATTTTAGAACGAAGTGAGATGGCGTTTTATTCTTGAGACGTATATTATTTGCAAATATGCATATATTGTTTAAAAATTGTGTATGCTTGTTTAACTTTGTTTTCTGTATTAATTATTCCAAATTCTTATCCCCTAGTTAGAAATGCAACAAAAAAATGATAAACGATTCGATCGCTTCCCAACACGTGCAGACTTAGAAGCACAGTCTTTTACAAAGAGAAATACACATAGTCTATAAAGAGGTACTGCATTGCTACCAATAATGCTTAAGTTAAGAAAGATTTGTATTCTGAATTAAATGGACTAGTGCCATTTTATTAATCGCAATTCATTACAATAGTACTTTTTTCTGATTTTTTTCAGATTTTCCATTCCAATATGCCTTTTTTTTCAATAGAATGCATAGGAGAGGACCAAAACATTGACTCTGCTAGTTACAAAAACATTTAAAAAATTCTGAACATAAAAAAAGTGTTATTATAACAATTTCCAGAATGATAACCTACCAAAATAAACAAACATATACAGACACACACATATATTTATTTGCTAGAAATATTTAATTTCTCAATATTTGATAAGTAAAAAAAAATATCTTATAACAGCATATATACATAGATACATTAATACTGTCTCTAAAAAGAAAAGACAAAATATTCCGTCTAGTAATCTTTTATTCTATTATGTATCTTACTATTCGTCTACTTCACAAGCGGAAATGTACAGTTTTTATAGATTGGATTATCAAAGAGCATATTCACAATATTTTACCCCTACAAAATTTTCACTGATAGGGGCGAAAGTCCCTTTATTGTCCAGATTCCTTACGAGCTTGCAGTGGCCGCCTCGGCAGTTCAGATTTGTGGTCGGAGTACTCAAACAGGGAGGCTCTTCTACGCGAGCTCTTCAGAGTGAGGCTCTAAAATACCTTGTCCTGAAATGTTTCCTCTTCAGAGGAGCAGGCCGTTCCGCGTCAGAGTCAGTGTGTGGATGAATACATTTTTTCGGTGCTAGAAGTGATTATAAATACCTGTCAGAGAGTCAATATCAATAAATGACGCGTGAGGAGCAATTTCAATGCCATGATCTTCCCGAAGAACTTCAGTGTTAAGGGGAGTTGGTCTGCCCTCGAGGGCTGTCCACGGTCCTGGTACGTCTCCGGGCTAGGTCTCTGACTTTACATTAGATTTACTATCTGCATGTCGTATTAGAGCGTACCGGGGATTCGCCTCTATCAGCTTACTTCGTCCACCAAGGGATCATTCTTGGTGTAAGGTGCATGTAATCTCAGAAAAATCGTACGGGTCGAGAGAGCTGAGATGGAAGCGAATCTCCCGCCTAATTCCGTCCCTGAAAGGGTAAAAAAAACCTCCCGCGTGTAGTGGAATTCCTGGCAGTAAACAATAGTGATCGAATGGGTATAAATCGCCAGGAAGGAAATTTTCCCAATTATTGATCGAACATCCGTTATTTGATGCAGCCAATTGAACGATACCTCCCAATAATGCGCTTATATCTTTCGCAATGAGTTCTTGGCAGTTGTACGGTTTATAGCTACTCTTCGTTCCTATGGAAATTGTCAAAGCTGACATGAAAGAAGACCCTGGGTTTGAATAAATACAGGCAGGGACTCCAAAGATGTGGAATAGTGAGCAGAGGCATTGTATAAATGCAGTAATCGATACGTCTCAGCAAGTGAAGACAAACGAAACCCGTGAATATTCGTAAACAACATTTATATATATATATATATATATATATATATATATATATATATATATATGTGTGTGTGGGGGGGTGCACACGCGCGCGTGTGTGTGTGTGTTAGTTCCTTGTTTTGCTTGGTAGCGGTCCTTAAAATCAGGATTGAGTCTTTCAAGCGGCCGTGTTGCTTTTATTAAAACGCCCGTTTTGGGTTTATAAAACCGAAGCTTTATTTCAGCACACGTTTGGCAATACTTTGTAATTCTTTTTACTTTCTGTACTGAGAAAGGCACCTTTCTACACCTCACAACATGAACTATTCGAATAATGCCCGGGTGACAGAGATTTTCATGTAGTGTTCGGAGTTCGTCCACTCTTGATGCCGTACAGCATACTCTTGACAGTGTATCAGCTGTTAAGTTTTCATTGCCGGGTCGGTAGCTGACGTCAGATGAGAAACAAAATTGTTCGATTCGCCATCTCGGTATTTTCTCATTCTTTATTTTGCTTGTACTCTTAGAATTGAACATAAAAAGCAACTGAGTTTTGGGCAGTAATAAGTTTAAAGTTATGTCCGATCAGGTCGTGTCGCCATTTTCTTAATGCTTCAACTAGAGCGTAGGCTTCCTTTTCAATTGCGGGGTGTCGTTTTTCAGTTTGTTAGAGGGTCCTGTAATAAAAGGCGACATGACGATCAGTTTGTCTCAAAGAAGCAGCAATAGCACGGTCTGGCGCATCCGTTTCAGCAACCAGAATAATATTTTGGTATATTTTTTAATTGCTAATTTCGACATATCCTTTTTCAATCCCTCGAATGCCTCAACGGCTTGAGGGGACATAGGTAACATCTCTACTTGTGTTAATGGATGTATCGTTTTTAAAAACGATGCAATCCATTAGGAGTAGTGAGCAAACATGCCGATAGGACGTCGAGGGAAAGGTCGATTGTAAGGGACGGACATCTAGAGCTAAGGTTTCAATCGATCTGCGTCCAGTGCTATAAATCATTTGCTTATGTTATACCCCAGTAATTTTATTTTGTTCAGTCAAAACGAGTATTTGTCGTCGTTTAGGATAAGGTTGTATTTGTCGACGGCGGACATGACCCGTCTGAGATTTTCGTCGTGTTCCTTTTTATTATATCCACATACTGTGACGTTGTAAATGTACGCAAATGTGCCTTCTCATCCGTTATGATTTGGTCGACTATCATTTGGAAGCTGGCTACCCCATTCGTCAAAAGGAATCATGCGAAATTGATATAGTCGACCGTTCGCTTCGAAAGCTGTGTATATCTTGTCTATTGCTTTAATTGCGGTCTGATAATATGCCCTTTTAAAATCGAGACTGCTAAATATACGATTGTTGGCTATTTCGCCCATCATTTCATCTATTCTGGGTAGTGGGAAGGCGTCCAAAATAGTAAATCTATTAATGTTTACAGCGTAATCCATAACTGTTCGATTTTTATGGTTTTCAGAAGTAGATATAAGTACCTGCTTACACAGGGTTATTTCCTACGCTTTATTACACCCTCCTCGAGTAATCTTTTTTTTTATCTTAGAGGCAAATATTTTTTTCATTATCATGAATCCGATATTATAATAAAGTGTACTTAATTTGTTTAATGCAGTTTCGTTGTTTTCATTCAGCATCATTCGTATAAAATATGTTGGCATGTATAAAGATGAATTACATACACGTATACAATTTTTATAGTTTATTTTTTATAGTTACTAATTAAAGATTAGAATGGAATATTAATAAACATTTACAGCAAATAATACTTACACATAAAATACATTTATTTTCCGAAAGAAAACAACATATGTAACGTTGCTAGCCTACATTGTAATGATATCACGAGTGTAATTAAGGATAGATTCCATCTAAATCTAATTGAGGGTGACTTTAAGAAGAGTTTACCTGTGATAGCAGGACTTAGCTTTAAAAAGAAAAGATCTAGTGGCTGAACACTTTCAATCGTTTATTATAAGCCGGTGAATATTATGGTTGAATTCGATTAAAAAACACAATTCCACCAGTTGCCATGCAAAGAACAAGCTGCTAAATCTTATGTAACTTGGTCCATACAAGTTATAAACAAGAAATGATTGTAATAAAAAGCATTAGCCCATGAATTTTGAAAGGTAGGCTTTCTCCATCAGAGAATAGGCATTATTAAAGAATGCATCGATGGTTAGCATATGTCTAAAATATATTAAGTAATATACATTTTAAACAATTACATATGATTGTGTAATAATGATATAAAAACACATATCTTTAATAATCCACGTGTAAAGTATTTTTCATTATGGTAATTCGTTGCCTGAATTTCAAGGAGCTCTAATAGTATGTTTCAGTTTTATTTGCCTATTTTTCATGCATATTAGTATACTTCGGCAGTATTTTTTTTATTTATGCAGCTGTATGATTGCTCTGCATAATATGATTATTTTTATTTTTGTCCATTTGTTTCAATATGGCGGACCTACTTTCCCGCGTTTCTGGCGAGAATGTAAAGAAATACCTCAAACGTTTTCACCCCATATGTGTTGACTTCAGATTGAAGTAAATGTTTATTGGCGAATAAACTAATCTTCAAGACATCGCTCATTCAAGCCAAAAAGCTAACATAAACCACCGAACCATGTTTGCAGCGTACTCAAATGATCAGCAAATTCAGCACTGATCATTCACTATAACAGTACCTGGTGGCATTAGTACGTTTGGCGAATTTCTCTACTCTCTTGCCGAAAACCCGAGAAATGTATTTCACTATATTTAAATATATATATATACATATATATATATATATATATATATATATAGCAGGTCACCCTAAGTTTTCTCCGAAGTTTTATCTTTGTTTTTGAATTGAATGAAACTTAGAAAAACATGTTGTATATTGTACAATTTTTAGATTTTTATGTTTAGATGAATTTTAACTGATTAATAAAATATCAATGTGTTTTATTACAACCTTAATTACATGGAAGTGCCTAAGAATTATTTGAGGTATATAATGCTTTATGAGTTCAAGAAAGGAAACTCAGCAGCCGAGTCGGCTATAAATATTCACTCAGTTTATGGAAAGGGATATGTGAATGAAAAAACTTGCAGAAGATGGTTTGCGAAGTTCAGAGGATGAAGATCGAACCAGGCGTCTAGTTGAGTTGGATGATAAGTTTCTTGAAGCAGCTCTTGAAGAAAATCCTGCATTATCAGTTGATGGATTGGCAATAAAATTGAGCCCAAACCATAAACTGTTCATCATCATCTTTAACAACCTGGAGTTTTTAACTTGGAAATCCCAAATCGCGAGTTAACATCTGCTCTCTTCTCCATTCTCGCCAACTCGTTTCACCTTTTTTAGATAGACTTGTGGCTGCTGACGAAAAATTGATATTTTATCGAAATATCAAACGTCGCAGACAATGGCTTGGTAAATTAAAAAGACCTCAACCAAACCCCCAAAATAGAACTTAATGGGAATAAAGTTCTTCTTTTAATATTGTTGGATTACCAAGGAATGATCCATTTTGAATTGTTACAACCTAATGCAACAAATAATACTCAAATCTACTGCCAGCAATTAGAGCCTTGTAACCATGCTTTGGGGGGAAAAAGATCTGCTTTAGTGAATCGAAAAGGACAATGCACGATTCCACACAGAAATAATCACCTCACAACAGATCGAAGAACTTGGTTGGAACCATTCGCCCTAATTTCCCGACCTTGCTCCTTAAGACTAACATTTGTTTTGTAGCTTACAAAATCATTTTGTAACGCAGAAAGATGTTTAATGAAAGTTGTGAGTTCATCGAATCAAAGCCAAAAGGATTTTACAGTGATGGAATTCATAAGCGTTTTAATAGATGGAATGATTGAATAGATAATCAGGTAAAGTATATTGATGATTAAATGTTTAATAAAATGTAACATTTGACCACTTTTTTTCTTTATTAATAAAATCGGACAAAATTATGTTATTACCTGATATATGTATATATGTCTACACATATATTTGTATATATGTGTGTATATATAGAGCGATTTAAATAAAATATGCGGAGGTTTCTCTGGACCTCTTTCGCCTATCATTTCTTCAGGAGAAAATCGATAGCAAGGGAAGCAATGTTATTGATGGAATTAAAGAGCTCAACATTCTTTGGCTCATTAGCGTGTTGAAATCTTGCAACCTCTGCGTGAATTATGCACCATGCTCTATATTTCTGATTTTTATCGGTTTGTTGAATGTGTTCAGGGGTTAGATACAAGTGCGGAGACATCATTTATGAGTTCATTTGATGCCTTTAGTCTCTTCGCTCATATGCAGTTAGATGAGATTATACGTATTTTATCGACGTGCTTTATGGCGGTCGCCTGACTTCTCCTAGCTTCTCCAAAGAAATATTTACTGAACTCATTGTAATGTGTACTAAATCAGTGGAGTTTAGCTTTGCTGATATTATGTACTGTCAGATAGACGAGGTTCCAATGGGAAGTCCTTTGGCCCCAAATTTAGCTGATATTCTTGTTTGTTACTACGAATCCGTTCTGTTTAATTCTGGAACGATACCCACCACATATTTCAGGTATGTTGATGACACTTTTGCTATGTTTTCATCGCAAAGTGAAGCGTTAGCTTTTTCGTTAGGTTAAACTCTCTAATTTGACGTTTACTATGGAAAGTGAGAAGGGCACTTTTCTTCCTTCTTTGGTGTTTTTGTTGAACGTTCAAGACAGGGTTTCTCACTACCATTAATAGGAAGCCGACTTTCAGTGGCGTGTATGTGAACTGGTCTTCTTTTGTACATAAATCACGTAAGGTCGACCTAATTATACATTCGTACATAGAGCGCTCAGGATATGTTCACCTAACAGAAAAGACACCGAACTTGATAAGATCATAGAAATATTTATCAATTATGGTTATCCAGTGGACCTTATTGATGATTGCATTGACAAGAATGTTGATGATTTTAAATCTTCCAAGAAGTTTTGACCTGCGAAGTGCCCGGTCTATTTAAAACTACCACAAGAGTACTAAATTGTTTAAAGCGATTGTTAGAAGAGTTTCTAATTGCTTCTACTTTTTTCCTTGCGTTTAGTATACACTACGATACCTGCGTTTTCTTCTTTTCGTAAAGATAGTAAGCCCGACACTTATAACAGTAATATTGTTTACCATTAAAATACCAGTGCAATGCTGGTCATGTCGGGCGAACACTTTTGCATTTGCTGACTCGTACAAACCAGCGCATTCCATCTAAAATTAAACAGGTGAGGATAGGATTTGGTAGTCTCCCTTCTTTTGTAGCTTTGGATTCTGCTGTTAGCCAGCATTTGGTTGACAATCCATGCATTGTCGATGAATATAACATAGAGTGGTTCGAGGTATTACACAGACCAGACTCCAAAAATTATTTAAAGATTCTGGAGTCTGTCTCTATTGCGGTTCGAAAGCCTTTTTTATGCCGGCAAAAGGAGATGACAAATACGTTAGTCCTCTTTGGGGAACGTTGATTTAAATCTATATACATAGGTTTTGTAGCTCGATATATACATATATATATATATATGTGTGTGTGTGTATATATATATATATATATATATATATATATATATATATATATATATATTAATGCTCACTTATGAAATGTGATAATTTGTAGCTTAATCCTTTAGTCAACCATTTTTGGCTTAAAACCTATTGGTATATGAAAATTTACTGAATTACACGAACTCAGTATATTACATATAAGCTCCCAAAAAAGTACACGAAAGCTATCTGTCAAAATCGGGGTTAGCTAACCAAGTATCACTCGCATTTTAAAAAGTGGCATCCTTACAAATTACAAATGCTGCACCACATAATTAAAGATGATTCAGATAGACGACTGGAATTTTGTGAATGGGCAGTTGGCAAATTGAGTGATGAATAAAACTTTTCAACAAAGAACATATTTACCGACGAAGCTAAATTTATATCAGTGGTGAGGTTAATCGCCAAAATATGCGTTATTGGAGTAAAGCTCACCCTCATTGGATAAGTTCAACAAAAATGCAAGGTGTGTGTAAAATGATGGTTTAGGCTAGAATTCGGGTTGACAAAATTATTGGACCAATTTTCATTAATTTAAATCTTAATGCCAATAAGTATTTGGACATGGTACAAGAAAAAAATGTCCATGACTGTTAAGCAAAAAATGGTAACCGTCCAACATATTTTCAACGAGATGGTCCCCCACCCCATTA
>NC_136486.1:94821136-94841136 GCF_053919585.1 Euprymna scolopes | reverse complement strand
ACTGGAACAAATATATTAAGGATATTGTGAAGGCTGCTGAAAATAAGGTTGGCCCCCTTTATCGTGCTCGAAGACTACTCACAGCTGAAAGTATCTTGTATCTCTACAAGGCCTACATTCGCCTATGCATGTTATATTATTGCCAAATATGGTCTGGTGCATCTATCACTGGTATCTCCCTCTTGGATAGAACAAATGTGTTCAATCTAATAGGTCCCACTTTGTCAACTAAGATCCAACCCCTGCCCCATCGCCGTAATGTTACATCTCGAATCTGGGCTTACAAGTATTTTTACAGAAAATGGTCTTATAAACTCGATGCACTTGTGCCTCCTCGTCGTTCATATCCCGGACAAACATACTTAGCAACAAAATCACACCCCTTCACTATGTAAGTGCGTAAATGTTAGAAAGCTTTTCACTTCAATCCAACAGCTAAATTTTTTTAATATCCTTTCGAGTTACCTGCTTCCCTCACAATAATGATATGCAGAAGTTTAAATTTAACGTGAATATATATCTTGTTAATCATTCCTAGGTATGGTCCCAAATAGAAGCTTCTTATATTCAAGTGCCGATATGGCTTTTTAGGGGTGAACGTAAATAAAAAAAAGAACAAAAATCAGAAATCTAATATATAAAAAGTTATATGTCTGTCTCCATATTTTCAAACTCTATCTCTCCTGAAACTAAAAATCGTAGAGCTGCGCTAAGTGCCTCAAATCATTGAATTAGTTATGGGCCGTAATTTTATAGGTCTGTAGCCGGTCAAAATTAGGTAAAAATTGATAAAAAATCGTCATACATTTTGTTCATGCATCTTAATTTATTTTTAATCAGATCATATACGTGTCACCTTGAAACAGGAGCAACGTTACCAGCTTTGGATGCTACAGTTTTGCTTTCGGTTTCGATTTTAACTGATCGCATCCGAATATTTTTTTTCTTTTAAAATAATGACGCTATAATGATATATAAGAAATTGTAACAAACTAAAAAATATCGTATTTTACGACCGGGCAAAACACCCCCCCCCCCGCGATAATTATATAGAATCGAATTGGCATAGCCATACAATGTTGGTAAAATCTACAGAAGAATTAATTAGTTATTATTTATTTCAGACTATTATTCTTATCTTTTTCTTAGTTGTTTCAATTGGTAGAGACGTCGAATCTCTACGGTTCCAGGTGAGAATTGTCTGAAGATAGGGGTTTCAATCCTACACAAAGCCGGCCAGAGGCTTGCTTGTCCAAAAAGTGGTGAGACGACAACAACTATGAAAGGCAGTAATTGCAGCGGATGCAGTCAGGAGATTCAGAGTTCCTATTCCGTCGCGGTTACCACCTGACAAAGGCCAGAGGAATAGTTAAGTGAAACGTCGTGAAGCAACTAAGAAAAAAAATGAGGATAATAGTCCACAATAAATGAAAATTAATAAATAATACTCATCGCAATAATGAATTTCAATTAAATAATTATGTAGAATTAATATCGTATATTTATTTAGATAGTCATCCTTACGAAACTAAAATGACAACATAAATAATTATGCGACATTATTCTTCTTAGGATTTTTTCGCCAGTGTATGGGTTTGTTTATTTCGTTCCTGGTGAAATTTTTGAGTTTACAGATAGGTATAGGCAAGAAAAAAATCAATAATGGCATATAAATAATTATTATTTCTGCGAAACAAAAGAGGGCTATATTATTAATGTTATGCATGTATGTATGTATATATATATATATATATATATATATATATATATATATTATAAGGTAAAATTAAAGACTAAAATTAAATGAAAACAAAAAAAATAAATTACTTTTTTTTGTTTTCATTTAATTTTACTCTCTAAAAAAAAATCTCGCATTGTTCTTGGCTTTTAATTTTACCTTATAATTTTCTTCAACAATGCTTCAAGCAAACTACAATCTACTTATATATATATATATATATATTTGTGTGTGTTATAGTATATATATATATATATATATATATATATATATATATATATATATATATATATATATTAGTCGCCTGGCAAGGCAACAAGGGATACCAAAAGCGTAACAAAACTAAAGCTCGCCTGCTTGACCACTATATATACAAATGCATGCAAAGTGGGGGTTCACTTTTCTATAGCTATACGTAAAATGAGCAACTATTTTATGGCGCCCTTGGCAATCAAGTGGGTGTTTATTTTACGTCAACTAAATATGGAAATGTGATCCCCCACTTTGTAAAACTATAATTTATTCATATCATTGAAATTACTTGTTTCCTGGGATGTTAACTCTGGTTTTCGTTTTCAGCACCCTCGAAAACCTATAATAGTAATTTTAAAAGATATTTTTTGTGAGTAGAAAGAGACTGCATCTTTACATATATGTTAAACATAGTCATATGTTTTCTTTGTTTTACATATGAATTACAAAATATTTTATATTTCCCAACACCTCTGACCTTGACGGTGGGGACACTTAAACTTGCTAATATGGTATTGATCTAAAATAACAACAATGGGAGAATTGACCCCAACTATTTCTCATATGATATACCTCCCATATTTGGTTTTCAAAGACATATACGCACACACATAAACACACATACACACATAAACACACATATATATATATATACACATAAGTTCGACTTTTGACTTGAATTATCTGAAGAGATAGGTAGGTTAATATTATGCCCTTTCGATTTAATCAATTTGTAATGCACAAAAAACCCCGACTGTGAAATAATTAAAACATATTTAGCTCTACTAAACTATTGAGTACGTTTCCCTGTTTTTTAACCAAATATAGCTCCTAATATATATATATATATATATATATATATATATATATATATATATATATATATATATATATATATGAAGGGGGGTGCGCGCACATTAGTGTGTGCTTATAATGAAATATTTATTATTATTTTATACCTACGGACATGCGTTTTTTTATTCTTACGCAATCATCTGTCTATGATGACAATTCCTGCCGGTGGGAGGATTGGAAACTTTCGACGAAGCCACCTTTAACATCATTTGCTTAAGCTTTACCTCTGGCGACCAAACAAATGCCACGAGAAGTAAGGGAATTAGTAACTAATAAACGCTCGGTTCGGGCGAATTAATTTCACAATCTAGAGTGTCGAATAACGGAAGTCGTGCACTTGGCATAAATCCGAGTTTATTACTTCTAAGTTTACACTGCTTATCAAATTATTAATGAGTTTACATTTTTTAATATTTAAGGAACGAGTGAATAAAAGTCCATGAAACTTTGAAAAAGTGCTTACAATACTATTTAGCTACTTCAGTCAGAAAATAACATATTTAAACAGTATTAGCGAAACTTTGGCGAAGATAGAAATATCTGTTGATTCCAGTGTGTCAAGTTATTAACGAGGTTAAAAAAGACACAATATACCTATAACTTGTTTATTGAAATAATTTTCAAACATTAAATAAACTAGGAAAAATGCTTAGAGCACAATAACTTCATAGCAGTTTCTACGTTGACATAATTATTAGGGGATATGCGATCCTTTTTTATGAATGACTTGTAAAATACGTCGGCCCACAGAATTAGTAAAATCTGTAATTTCGTCAACAGTTATTGCCTGCGATACCTCTTGGAGATCATCCCACAACTCATCTTTGCTCTTAAATTGTCGAACACTTACAAAGATGCGTCGCTTCATGATAATTGAAGGTTCTCAATTGGGTTAAAATCTAGTGAATTTGCAGGCCACTCCATCTTCCGTAGCCCAGAGAACCCCAGTAATTGCAACTACTCTTTGCATTTGTTTGCTGCAATGAGGGAGCATTATCCTGCATTTATGCAGGGCAATGCTCCCCCTCACGCAGCAAACAAAAGCAAAGAGTATTTGCATAATGGTTCTTCTGAACGTCAACGTTTGCTTCTTCAACCATGGTTCAAAATGTTCTTTCAGAAAAGCTATGTAACCATTTGACGTCATTGTTGGCGCCTTAAACGCTGATGACGATGTCCTTCATCTAGCACCTTGTTCGAACCATCTGGGCCATCAAGAGTGACACGTACTTCATCCGTGAACAAAACTTTGGAAAAATCCGTTTTCATGTTGTCTCTATCTATTTCAATCGATTTTGTATGTGATGTTTCTACAATTGAGACGTTGTCACTTGCTTAACATTTAGCCACTTCTTTCAGAATACGACATCGAGTACTTTTTGAGACATTCTTCAATCCGGCTTAGTCAAAGACTTCTCGACTTGTCTGCCCAGGGTTCTTAACTACTGCACCTTTAATTTGGAGTAAAAAACGACGTTAAACAACTTTAGATTATCTTTATCAGTTCTCTTCCGTACTTTTGTTGGGTCCTTAACAAAGTTCTTTACAGTTTCATGGTACCTTGCTATCATTTTCGATATTTCGAGGGTAGTTTGACTTTTTGCTAGCTGTTCTGTAATAGTACTCTTTTCAGAACTGCTTAAACAACATTTACGACCAAATTTTCTTTTTTTTTTTTTTTTTTGCGAAACTGCCTTGTTAATAATTTGACACACCTCAAATACCGCGGATTCAGCAATTACGATGGCACATTGTTTTCATTGCGCGAAACAGTACGAAAATTCCACAGTACGCATAGCTCAGCATTGCCAACGTTTTCGAAGCTTTTGATACGAAACTACCTGTAAGTTTCTGAAACTGGTAAAAACATGTTATCTCGTTAATAATTTGACACACGGTGTATATTTCCCAGACAATGGTCATCCTTCAGGGTCTTAATTATTATAATCAAATAATCTTTATTCTTTTATATCTAATCACTCGATTTTCCTGTTTACGCAATCATCAATGTAGGATGACACTCCCTGCCGGTCGGGAGATATGAATACAGTACCGAACCTATTTTCACTTCATTTGATAAGCCTTTACCTCCAGGGCAACAATATATGTCTGTGCTAATGTGTGCACGCGAGTGTGTGTATATGTGTATTTTCACACAGTTAACTCCTCAAGAAAAACCAATTAAAATTTCACCACCTAACTCATGTAAATTAATGATAGTATTTTGAAATAAAGAAGAGAACATTGTGCGTATGAATATGCAAATGTCTTAGCGTAGATAATAAAGTATTGACAAAGAAAACTGGGAGAACTGAAGGCAAAATGATGTTAAAGAAATGTTAAAGAAGACAGAGAATAAAAATAGACAAGAAGAAACTAAAGAACGAACAAAGAGACATATATATATATATATATATATATATATATATATATATATATATATATATATATATATATATATAACCAATCGAAATAAAGATGAAAAAATAAACGCAAAACATATATTGGAAGAACAGAAAAGACAAACGCTATACCGATAAGAAAACAACAAATCAAAAAAGAATAACGAAATTGTAAAAAAAAGAAGGAACATAAAACGATGTCTAAAAAAGAAGTTTCACTAAAGGTCACAAGTGTAAGGACAATATAAAATGGAAAGAAAATAATTAAAAGGGAACAGGAGAGTAAACAGAGAGCGAGTACAAGAAAAATAAGGACGTCTCTAATAACTATTTTCACCGAATTATACCCGAATAAGAACGGGTATTTTCTGTATTTTATTCTAATTCGTGTTATTTATTTATTTAGTTTGTCAGCGCGGATCAGATTCTTGGACTCCGTCAGTTGATGCAGCAGAAACAAATGCCGGTCGCATGTAAAACACAATTTGCGTTTACCCACTATTATTGACTCACGAACTTCACGTTTTAACGACATGAGAGAAAAAGAACACACACACACACACACACACACACACACATATATATATATATATATATATATATATATAATATATATATATATATGTGTGTGTGTGTGTGTGTATTAAAAGTGCACATCTTGCCGGGTTTTTTTTTTTGCCTTCTCTTTTCTATTACATATTCTTCCTCTCTTTCCAGTTTTCCAAATATCAAATCGTCAGCTGACAGTTTAAAGTTTTCCAGTGACCAGGTTTCGAATGCGCGTGAAACACATGCTTACACCTTTTTCGTGAGTTAATCTCAATTCTACGCGAAACAATGACTGGCATTTTATGAAAAGTATAGCGTTGAACAGAAATAGTGTGCAGCATATTAAGTCCGTCATGTAATTTATGATATATATATATATATATGTATATTAGCATGTGTGCCCGGGTTGCCAGGGTTGCCCGGGTATTTTTAGGTATGTGTTGAGCAAAAAACAAACAAACATAAAAAATTGGTAGTAGGAAGGCAAGCTGGAACCCGTACCACGAAGGTGAAAAAGAACGGGGGAAAAACGTGACATCTTTTCTGTTACGATCACCGCCAAACCGGAAATTACATAGGTTTAAATTAAGGGTAGACAATCGAAAAAAGGGGATAACTTTCGAAAATATCGGCGAAAAAAGCGACCACTCCCTATAGAAAAGTGCCCAGTTGAGGGTGAAATAATTAATGTTTTTGGCCAATTTTTCGGTATTTATCGTCTGAGAGAACCAGCTTCAATACGATACTCATATTTTCAAAATCTGTCGCCTGTGTCCAAAGTTTTAGGTAGACATGCAAGCATACATACATACATACATTTATATATTGGAAGCTCAAATTTTCGACCCAAACGAATTTAAAAGCTTGCCCAATCTCTGAATGCCTTTATGTACAATTTAAAATGTTTAGACCAGAAATTGCCTGAGTAATTTGGTAGAGACCGAAGAGGTCATATTTTTTTAAAATTTGACCGCTATTATAACTTCTTAATATTTGTTGTTTTGGGGTCAAATAAAGTTATTAAGTTAGATCCATGTCACAGGAACCTATATCAAAATTTTCAGTAGTTTATATCCAAAATTGGAGGGGTGGGGTAGAGATCTTAAAGGTCAAATTGTTGAACTTTTACTAATTAACAACCAAATTTCTGGCCGATAACGGATTGCAAAGATTTTTCCAAGGCTCCATACCCTGTATATCAAATTTCGAGTCTGTAGACTGAAAATTGACAGTGTAACCAAACAGATAAACCGGTAATAAAAAATAAAACATATATATATATATATATATATATATATATATGTGTGTGTGTGTGTGTGTGACCTTTTAACGTGTGCTCACACGTCCTCGACCCCTGATCGCTGCCCAGTTATGATCTGCACCCTGGTCGGTACAGTTATGATATGTCGACTGGGCAACCAGGTCTGCCAACCGTTAGTACGTCGCGTCACCCAGTGAGTTCTTCGTTAAGGCGTTGGGGATTCTTCACGGATGCTTGGTCCTCAACGCCTGTTCTCCGTGGATCGTCTAGTTATCCTGGGTGTTCGTTGACGGATACGGTGTCACAAATGGCAAATAACGAAATATCCACAGATGTGACCTTGCACGTGTTACCTTAACCGTGGTCACATTTGGCAAATAAAGAATGTACATATATACGGATCAACGCACATCAGCAACAAAACTCCGGAGGTTCGTTAATATAATATATATTTCGGAAATTATAAAAGAAGTATTTACAGCATGTACATAGAGTTGACAATTAATTCAAGCAAGCAGTTAGTTCTACAACTGAGCTTCTGTTGTTGAAATACCTGGTCGGTATTGCGGACTTTGCGTAATTCTCATTAAGTAATCTACACGTTATAAACGTTGAGTTATCAGGCAACAAGCGAGGGCGAGAGAGAGAGAGAGAGAGAGGGAGAGAGAGAGGTGATTCTGCCGAGACTTATCTCTCTTTTCTTCTGACTCTGACTCTTACTACACGGTTCTCCACTCTTTTCCTGTTCTGCTTACTGACTTAATCTTTGATTTTGCACTTCTTTTATAATACAATTATGGAATGATGACGACACCCATGTTCGTAATCGACCAATCAAATTGCTTGATTATAATTCGACGGGGCCTTTTCTCATTGGTTGATTATACTTCGACAGGGCCCTTTTTCATTGGTCCATTTTCAAAATTGGATTGACTCCTCCCTTAATTAACGCCCAACTTACACGTTGTATTAATTAACTCCTCCCTGGCTTACTAATGGAATTTCCCCCTATCCAGGAAAATTATTGTTCCTTTGAATTAAAGCAAATCACGCGATTTTATTTGTTTTGAAATTATCTATTGATCTCACCTTTCGCTTTGATAATTCAAAGGGATTTTAGTTTATCTTTGAATTAAGTTCTGGTTGTCGGCCATTTTATTATATCAGACATTTTGTTTACGTCAAACGACCAAGAATGCATTTGTCGCTTTGAACTTATCGGACATTTCCCATCCGAGCAAAAACATTTCATAAATTCCCTTTTTTCGTTCGACCTGATTCACCAAATGACAATTCTTGATACGTTATTTTATTGTTTTGCAATTTCGGACAATTCATTTTTTTTCCTCTTCTTTGTTCTAAACACAATACCGAGTCACTGCGTGTGTTTCAAAAACAACCCGACTTTTCAACTTGTCAAATTCCCAGGTCAACTTTTGGCACATAGTTTTGCCAATTGCGGGTGTGAAATCCCCACCCCTCCGGCTACTGTACACTATGATTTCGGCCATTGGAGATCAAACGCCTGTGTATTTTGGCTAACATATTTTATGCATTCTTTTTCGCTTTTGATGTCTAGAATGTGATTCAACTTTTCGCTACAAAGGTACTCTTGCCGCCGCTATTTCAACATCAGACTTAGCTCAGAATTTATTCACAAATAAAAATTAATAATAATTTTTATTCCTTCAACCCGATTATCGTCCGGGAACAAAAAATTACTTTCAACCAACATAAACGTCACATCAACCCTACCGGTCTGATGTGGCCTCTCTTTAGTGTTACATATATATATATTATAATTTCCGTTGCTGATCGTGTAGAAGTAAAATGTACAAATGCTGGTCAGAGTTTCCAGTGATCGAGCGAATTGTTTCGATGGTCATGTGGGAACGATCTCCGCTAAATATAAGCTGACTGCCTTGTATACATACAAACACACACACACACATATATGCATATATATGTCTGTGTTTATATATATATATATATATATATATATATATATATATATATATATATATATAGATATATGATTTCAACTATCAAGTTTACACGCAAATTCTTGCAGTGTTTAACTTTTAAATTCAAATGGATGTTTCCCGGCTTAATCAAAATGTTATTGATCGAAATAATCACACTAAGAATCAACACATTTTGTTTACGCAAAACAAGTGTATTTATATCAATAACGTAAAAAGCATGCCTTCTATTGAAGATGAAGTAGCTAAAGGCGTTTTGGATATCGCTTGGATATGCTTGAAGCATTAGTTGTCTAGATGCTTGAAAAGTTAGAGTCGCTAGGTAAGAGGTCTAGAGAGTATGGCGAATGAGGCAGTTTCGTAGCCCAATCCGTTCAACTTCTATGTCGGTTTAAACCGTGCGGACGGACATTGTCGTCGAGGAGAATGGGACATTTTCTGTAGATTAATGCTGGGCGTTGTTGTCGAAGTTTCTGATATATTTCTTTTGTCGACATTACTTCACTTCCTTAATGGTTTCGCTGCATTCAAAACACTGTAATGGATGAGATCGGTTGCAGACCACCAAACAGTCAGCATGATATTTATTTGGTGAAACATTGGCTTCAATAATGTCCGTCGAGATTTCATTAGATTTAACATTCTTGCTGGTAATACTCCAGATAGGTTTTCTGGTATTTTTATCTGGAAAACCTTTTTTTTTCTTGAAGACGAACTTGTTTTTTCTACTTGACCGCCTCTAACTAAAAACAAATTAATCATTAATGTAGGCATTATAATAGCTACCATATTTGAAGAATATTAGAAAAAATGTTTGAATATTTATCGTACAACCAAAGAGTATTTCGTAAGTGAATCTGTTATTATTTTTCTTAAAATCGTAAATTAAGCCTTAGAAAGTAAATAATCAATTTCGTGTTTCGTAAGATTTATTGTTAAGGAATGATGATTTAAAACCGAAAAGATAAAAATTAAATGTAAGAGTTTCGAAAAGTTGGGAGACCGACACATTCGCAATAGAATGTTGCTTACTTTCGTAATATTTGGTTTAATTATTATTTTATTATATTCAAATATCTATTTCCTTGAAAGATATTAATAGTTAGTCTCTTACGTCATTAAAGTCTTACCATTATTATAAAATAAATGAGTTTTTTTTTCGTAGGAGTATGAAAGGATCAGACCGTTTAGAAAAACAACGAAAGATAATGAAGCAAAGAAGTAGACAATGTATTATAAGACGAAGATACCAAGGCCAAGCTTTAAGCCATCAATTTCGGATCAAAGATTTCCACTATATATATATATATATATATATATATATATATATATATATATATATATATACATATACATATACATATACATATATATATATATATGTATATGTATATGTATACATATATATATATATATATATATATATATATATATATATATATATATATATATATATATAGCATTAGGCTTCGAAATACCATCGTATATAGGGTTATTTATCCTAGACCCCCTGTTGCTGTATGATCTTTGATTGAGT
Organism: Euprymna scolopes; assembly: GCF_053919585.1. Lineage (NCBI taxonomy): Eukaryota > Metazoa > Mollusca > Cephalopoda > Sepiida > Sepiolidae > Euprymna > Euprymna scolopes. The sequence goes on along the minus strand of NC_136486.1, from coordinate 94,830,560 downwards.
CATCGAAGAAAGATATATGTATTAGTATATATTTTTTATATTGTAATTTTCTTATTTACTTTATGTTCTGTATAAGCTCCAAAGCAACTTGTTGAGCTTTCCAATATCCTTATACGTCTGTTCTTAAAGAATTGATCTCGTTCTTTTAAATCCCCATGTGTGTGTGTGTGTGTGTGTGTGTGTGTGTGTGTGTGTGTGTGTGTATGTGTGTGTGTGTGTTTGGTCGGGTGTACATCTGGTTATGCTTTCCTCAGTATAATGTTTTTGGAATGTTGCGAGAAAGCAACGTGCACAAAAAAAAAAAAATGAAAAATACATATCTACAGGTTTGTGCCGTAATGGTCTCAAAGCGTGGATCTCATTGAAAAAAAAATGCTCGCACACTTACTGTAGTATGTGATGTTTGCTGAATCAGTTCTCGACACACTCTTGCTGGCCAGAAAGTTGAGTGAGATTAATATAGCGAATACGTGCATATTATACACGTATGTAATTCGTACAAACATAATTTATTCACCTGTGTTTGCTTAGATATGTCTGCTTATCTCTCTCCCTCTCCCTCTCTCTCTCTCTCTCTCTCTCTCTATATATATATATATATATATATATATATATATTCGGTTATTTTTATCTTATTGATTACTGCCATTATAATTTACTATTGTTACACTTTTTACTCATCATTTTGAGTACTGATGAAGTAAATACTGAAAACAGATACATAACATAATGTATGTAGATTAAAAATTTAATTAATGAAAAAATAATTAATTTATATATATATATATATGGTCAAATATTTGAATCGGTTTTTGGCTAGAAATGTGGCTGTCAAGTGGTAAATTTTCAACGCTTTGACAACTTGACCGTTTGGCAGCCAAATTTCTGCGCAAAAACTGATTAAAAAGCTTGCTGCATGTATGAATACCATTTATGTAAAATTTCAAATGTTTAGACTCCAAATTTGCTGAATTGTTTGCTAAAAATCACAAAGGTCAGATCTTTTGAATTTTAATTTCTTGGTAGCCAAATTTTCGGCCAAAAAACAATTAAAACGCTTGCGCAATGTTTGATTACACTTTGTGAAAAAATTCAAATTTTAGTCCAACATTTGGTTGAGTAATTTAGTAGAGACGGCAGAGCTTTAATTAAAAAAAACTGACTCCAATTTTGACCCCTTAACACATTATTGTTTTGGACTCAAATCTAATTAAAAGGTTGATCCATGTCCAAGTAACCTACATCTAAAATTTAAAGTGTTTACACCCCAAAATGTCTGAGAATTTGGTAGAGTCTTCAAAGGTCAAATCTTTGAACTTTGACTCTTTACCTGCTAAATTTCTGGCTGAAAACCGATTAAAAAGATGTTTCCAAATCTCAATACCCCCTATGTCAAATCTTAAGTCTGTAGATCGAAACTGGATAGAATTGTTTGGTAGAGAATTTACAGACACTAATCCACACACCAAAAGACAATTTCCTATATATATATATATATATATATATATATATATATATATATATATATATATATATATATATGTGTGTGTGTGTGTGTGTGTGTGTGTGTGTGTGTGTGTACATATATATACAGAGAGAGAAAGAGAAAGAGAGAGAGAGAGAGTTATAAACACATTATAAAATGGGTGTAAACTTTGAATAAATAAATTAGGAATACTAAAGCATTATTTTAAAAATAAAAATACTTTGATGAACATAAATAACAATAACTGCTATTCTATGCGTCACAATCTGTTTTCTATCGAAGAAGACATACTATAGCACAAAAGTAGATTTTAATGCCATAAAAAATATGTATGAGTTTACTATCATAATACTAGTTTCGAGACCACATTATTTGCGACATCACCCTTATTCCCCTATTTTCATCAACCGTTTTTATTCACAACGCGGCAACACTTGATGAAGAGAGTCTGTAGCAAAATGCTTTTCATCAATACATAGACGAAGATACATCGTGCCTAGGTGTTTTTGGCGCTGCTTGACGGCAGTGAATCATTGATTAAACCACATATACCAAGAGAACAGACTGAACATCCTTCAACTGTGCATCCTAAAAGGAGTTTTGGAATCAAATCGTAGGACCATGTCCCAAACAAAAGTGTCATTAAGCCAAGGGGCATAAACCTATTCTGTAAGATCACACAATATTAACTGTGATGGCTTAGATTCTGTTGCAAGTTCTCTACCTGTCCCAAACAAACGGATAGGCATGTTTTACGCTATACGCATATCTGCTTGCGTAACATCGGTATAATAGCTTGACTGTCCGTTGCTTGAGACCGCAGTCGCTTGAGAGGTGTTGTGCAGGCCAGCTCCAAGCGAAGGCCTTGATTTTAGGTGACTACTTTGTAAACACAAATAAATATTCGTAAATTGAGATCATGTAGCCTAGAAAATACGTGACGGCTTCCTCCTAAAACATATACAACATAGAGGAGTACTTATCAGCGGTAGAATTAAAATGCTGACCAGCTTGCGTGTAGCATTAATGCCCGCAACTGTGAAGGTATACAAAGAATATGCTTATAATTATACGTCTCTTTACGTCGCTCTACACATGCACGTATAAGAGATAAAAAAATACCGAAAGAATAATGACTTTAGACTAAAGGGTATGTCTTTATTTTTTATTTGATTTTTTTAGGGGGACAAAACTGTCGCCTGTGTCTGTATCAACACCAACGTACCCAACACATTGCCTGTGGTTAAATGCCAATCTCAGCAAGAATATCAAATTGCACGCAAATGCGTGAAAAGAGCATTCAATCTTCGCGTGTGTTCCTACAACGGCTTCACAAAAGGCGTGCGTGTGCACAACTAAAATATAATTGTCCTAAAACGACCTCATCCAAAGGTCGTCAAAGTGTGAAGCTAACTAAACTTGCTGTAATATCTGAGATCTAAGCTTCAGTTACTCCTTCCCAATAATACGATTATAAGGCGTATGCATCATGGATAAAGTCGTATATATATATATATATATATATATATATATATATATATATATATATATATATATATATATATATATATATATATGCGCTTGAATTGAATTATTAGTTCTTTATGCCCAACATTCTCGTCGTAACTGTTTAGTTGCTCGGATTATGGCTTACAGGCATAGTACTTGAAATTCAACATGACTTTGTGGCTGGGTTCGAATCTCCCGACCGGCAGGAATTGTCATCCTGCAAAGATGATTGCGTAAGTATGAAACACTAGTGTCTTTCGGTATGAAACATAATTGTTTTTTATTCATAATTATATATATAATTCTTTTTATTCATATATATATATATATATATATATATATATATATATATATATAATTATGAATAAAAAACAATTATTTTTATACCGAAATTCACTAGTGTTTAATTCTTACGCCATCATCAGTGTATGATTACAATTCCTGCCGGTTGGAAGATTCAACGCCAGCCACAACGTCATCCTGAACTTCATCTGCTAAGCCTCTAAGCCATAATTCGAACCACTAAACAATTACCACGAGAATTAGTGGCATAAAGAAATAATAAACGCGCAATTCGAGCGCAGACATTGAACAATCCATAGTGTTCGAATGACGGAATTTCGAATGTTTTTGTTAAATACACACAAGTTCGAGTATAGCTGAGTGCACTCCAGTAATCTATTTTTTTTTTTATAAATAATTTTATCCAGAATTTCGCATGAGTTTTGGTTTCGAGTTCGATTATAGCTGATTGCAATTAAGTCATCTATTTTTTTTTATAAATAATTTTACCAAGAATTCTTCATGAGTTAATGTTTCACTCTCGATTATAACTGAAGGAATTTAAGTCAATAAATTACATATAAAATGAGCTCCCCCTGGAATTTCTACAGGCACTGCTAGTTCTCTAGTTAGAATAATACGTACAGCATCTGTAGCTTTGCGAGTTATGTTAATATATTCAACATCTATAACTGTAATCTTTGATTCTGGAATGACATTCTTTTAGTTCACATTTTGTCTATTACAGGTTGTTCATTTCGAAATACTCATAAATGAATGATGAAAACTGTATAGATGATTAATATGAAGCATATAAAAATAATATGTGCTCTCTTGCTTATAAACAATACTCTTACTTCAAATTTGATGTATTAGATTTACGTGGTGTCTATATAAACAAAGTAGATACGCATATAGAAAAAAACAAGGATATTTCCCACTGGATAATAAGCATACATATGAAAACAGAACTTATACTGTAATCATAAAAGTAAACAGCATCAATAAATGTTGAGAAATAAAGCAACATCTTTTCTGTGAAAGTTTTATATATTATTATTACTATTATTATAAGTTTTTATATTATTATTACTATTATTACAAGTTTTATTAATCTTTATGAGTGCTGTTGACGTAAATACTGAAAATAGATGCATAAAAATAATTAGTTTATATATATATATATATATATATATATATATATATATATATATATATATATATATATATATATATATATATGAAAATATTTGAATCGGTTTTTGGCTTGGGTTTTGGCTGTCAAGTGGTAAAAGTTCAACGTTTTGACCTTTCAAAACTCTACCAAACTCCTATGCTAAGTTTGAGTTTGAACATTTGAAATATTACATGTAGGTTACCTGAATACGAGTCAAACTTTTTTAATATATTTACATATGTACAGACCCTATGTACTGTTAAAACGTTGACTTTTAATTTTTACGTTATTTTCCGTTAAAACTTTTAGAATTTAGTAAACTGTTGTCTTTGTACATTACAAAATTATTAATTCAGTCTGATTATTACTGAATAACTTATCTTGAATATATACTCGTTGACTTTCAATTTCCTATATGTAAGTAGACAACTACATTCTCACTCTCTCTGTCATTTTTTCTCGTCTGATTTTGACATTAATAGGATTAAAAATCAAGATATTTCATGCAAATATAGTATGCACAAACGGCAGAGCAATATCTGAGGTGTGTTATAGGCTTATTATTCCTCAAATTCCTCGATAATCTTAGATTTCTATACTTTTCCTGCTGAGAAGTCACGGCCAAAATCGGTTAAGATCAATGGAAGTGGTAAAATATTTTCTCTCTAATAAATTCCACCTCCCCCTGCCACCACTTAACACCGTTTGGGGATCGTTCACAAGGAACAGTTGAGAAGAGAACACCGGTTTGGCTTCGTAGTTCTTTCATGTGAAGTTATTTAAAATCACTAAACCAAGCTGCAGTGCTCTGTGGCGTAGTGGTTAGCGTGCTGGACAATTCACATTATATTTTCACGTTCGCGCCGACCTACCGTAGTCGTTTTTTTTTTTTTTTTTTTTTCCTAAACAACTGGAATGGACTTTTCTTGGTAGCCGAACTGTTAACGTTGCAGATGTTTTTTTGTTTTTTTTTCACACTTTATTTTCCTACTTTTACTCATGACTCCGGGTTTGATCCTTCCTACTTACCTACCATAACATTTTTAACCCCCCCCGTCCCGGAAACAAACACTCGGGCAACGCCGGGTACCCCCGCTAGTATATATATATATATATATATATATATATATATATATATATATATATATATATATATATATATATGCATGTGTATGTGTGCGAATTAAGTAATCAATTGACATATATTGATGAAACAAATAGTAACAGAGCTTATTCGCAAAGATGCTAAATAAAAACCATTGCTTTAAATTCTGCACAAGCTTTCTTATTATTTCCTTATAATATTAGTACGCCTGGTATAGTTACTTAATTAATTATTTGTGTTTTAATCATTTTTATAATGCACCGATCACACTTTGAAACACATATGTATACATTTGTTGCAACAAAGACAAATGCACATACATTCCGCCAGGAAAAGACATTAATTTAATACATACACTTTGTTATAAATTATCGTGACATTCGTACTTGCATTTGTGGGGGGGGTCTAGTCAAAATAACCGCTTACATAATAAGGTCGAATTAAATAATGTGTGTAAATGTTTAACTTTAAAAAAAACAAACATTTTGTCTGCTTGTAAGGATACGTTTATGTTTGAGCTTGTGTAAAGTCGGCAGAACTCAAAAGATATGAATCTATATAGGGACACTGAAACCCAATATTTAGATCTATGGATAACATTCTAACCATTCTCTCTCGCTCGAATCTCTCTCTCTTTCTTTCTCTTTTTTTTCTTCTTTTGCCCTAACATACACACCCAAATATGCAAGCGTACATATGTACACATATTCAGTTGCACGTAATAATATCTGCCTTTGTTATACAAGGAATAACAAGGAATGATAAATGTTTCTCTCATATGAAAGCGACGAAAATTTAATATAGACGTTATGAATATTACACTAACACGAGAGATATGCTTACACATACATTACATACACGAAACGCGCGACGTTCACGTATTATTCGTATACATATTTTTGTTTTACATAGGCATCGTCACTTGTCAAGACCCAGGGACCACTCAAGGATAAGGGTTAAAGAGTGTACAGTAGTCAATCGTACAATATAATAACGTTAGTAATGGAAATTCGGTAAATTAGTAAACTTACGTGGAACGGACCATCAAAATGCACAACATACACAAAAACATATACTACTACGTGTACACATAAGTAATGACGAGGTCTATGACAACATAACATTGTTATGGCTCTCGAGTATATATGCAACACAGTTTATCACCCGTGAACCACATCACTCTATATAAAAGCATATAAGATATCAACGGATACACAGTCGAGAGTCAAAACAATGAAAAGAATATGCTGGTGTCATAGCCCTTGTAATGCCACATACGCTGTGCATAAACTATTGTTTTTATATCAAGGGCTAGCTCCATAAATATAGAGTTATGACATCGCTTTGGAAAAAAATCTCATGTGAATTCACATCAGACGGTAAGTGTTAGTAGGTTTAGAAAATTAGGAACAGAGAAATTTCGTCATTACTAACAAGCAGAGCTTTGCGACTGCCGACTAAGAAACTACTCTATCATGCATATGCATGCAGTGTAATGAAGTGTTGAAGTTTCAATTGACTGATGTTGATTTATTGCATGCGTTGGCTAAATAATAATAATAATAATAATAATAATAATAATAATAATAATAATATATAACCTAACAGGTATGCTAGGCGTTGCCCGGTCCTAAAATAGGCTTAAATACGAGATTATATTATAAAGCTGTTATTATAAGTATATCGATTCTTATATATTATAAATTATAGTTGTTATTATAAATATAAAATATATATCCGTATGATTTAGGTTCATTAGCTTGCATAGAAATCGAAACCGCCATTATGAAATACGCACGCACGCACACACACACACACGCACACACACACATATAAGTAGTGTTCCTTCAGCTATAATTAAAATCGAAACCAACACTTGTAAAGAATCCTTGGTACAATTATTTATTATAAGAAATAGGAGGTCATAACAATTAAACGCCAGTCACTTGGAAGAAAAAAGATATATACGTGACACACAAAATCACACACACCCTATCGTGTTAATATATAGATGATATGATGGAGGTGCAATTTGAGTCCTAAAGACAGGCTTACATCTGATGAACTCAGTGAATGATTAAATCTTAAACAGACCAAGGTGATGTATGCTAAACAGGAAATTTAAATGGTATGGTCGTGAATCAAGAATCAATTAGAGCTTAAAACTTAGTAAATAAATAACCGGTGAAGCAATAGGTTTAGTCTACATGTTAAGACAAACGAAAACGTACAATGAAGTGAATATAACTGATTTGAGCGGAGGGGGATAAATTCCTAGACAGAGCGTCAGAACATGTAGTGGGCTATATAATATACTGTTGAAAATAAATTTCACTATCTTCTCTCACGGTATATATACATGCATACATATATACATATATATATATGTATGTGTATATATATATATATATACACACACACACACATATATATATATATATATATATATATATATATATATATATTGAGAAATAAAAAGGAAAAAACCGTATTATGTGTTCATCAACGGTTCGTCTTTATTTCGAAACGTTGATGAACACATAATACGGTGTGTTCCTTTTTATTTCTCAATTTCGTTGGAATACTATTTCCATTATTTTCATCATATATATATACATACGTGCATATATATATATATATATATATATGTGTGTGTGTGTGTGTATGTATGTATGTATGTATGTATGTTTATATTTACTCATCACAATGCACCCTCCATAAATACACCTTTTCACAAGTAAGCATTTATAAAGGAAATTGTGCCGAATCCGATCGGCGGTACGGAGGGACATGTAATGTCCCACGTTTATGGACATAACGACGAACACTTGAATGCCGACTAGATGTTATTTTCACTTCCTAAGGTTTCCCTGTTGTCAGGAAAAATCTACAAAAGGAGAATTGTCCTTAGAAGTTATCCCAGACCAAATATTTAATATCATATATTCGCAGCCCGAAAAAACTCCGCAGCATCGCTAACCTACACTAACCTTTATGAGAAATGATTCACCTTCTCCAAGTGATGTTCCCTAAAGTAAAAACACAAAGCTGGATAGCCCAACAGACTAGATAAATTCTTGTCCTGGAATTCAGTTAATCCAAGAGATTAAAATAGAATATATACGATAACATGTTAAAATGGTCAATTGGAGAGATGAAAGATAATGTTATCAACTTCTTTACTAACTCAGTGTTTATTAAATAAACAAGTGGGGCATGCATGGTTCCCCGGGAGGGCACAGTGAACGAGGCATAAGAAATGTCAAAGTTTAGCTTTTGCCCCCTCCCCTCTATTTAGCCCCAAAACTGAAAGTCCCCAAGCGACATCAAATTCTGGTGAAAATGAACAAACAGTGCAGTCTTTGGCCTTAGCATATGTAAATATAAGTTCTGAACTATGCAAAAAAAAAAGAAATTACTTTGTCGATCACCCCCTCCTCATTTAGCCCCCAAATTCCCTAAGGCCTTTACATATTAAAAGTGGAGTTCAGCACAATGCAAAACTCCTAAATAGTCATACACAGGGAATTTTAGACAAATATGGTAAGATAGTCCAAAAAATGGAGTTTTTATTAACTCTAAGAGAGCCCCGGAGACACACCCAAGAGTTATCGCGAAGTATAGACAAACAAAATTATATAGAAATCAGTTAGTTACAACACTTCAGAAAGTTTTATAAAAATCCAAGGCATCAATTTTTTTTTAAATAGCACAAAAATGTCAATTTTAGCCATTTTAACCAGAAAGCCCCCTCCCATTAGGGGGTAATCGGAATCTTCACGAAAATCCGTTTTGTTATATTTTTACTCATATCATGTTTAATGTTTTTGTAAAATTTCATAAATTTCTAAGTTGTACTTATTGA
>NC_136486.1:94771136-94818636 GCF_053919585.1 Euprymna scolopes | reverse complement strand
CATACTAGAATCATTTCGGATGTTTTTTTCGCAAGACGCAGGGTTCTTTCATATGGCCTGTGGTGACCTGGATTAGCACTCTTTATCGTTATTTGTGATTTGTGCGATCACTCCGTTATCAGTAGAAAACCGGTCTTGCTTTGACCTACGAATCGGCCTCGATATTTCGGTACTATTTTGATATGTAAATAAAGACAATCATTAATTAATCTTCGAGAAAATATTTATCTCAGTGTCTATTCTTTTCCGCCATGTCTGCATATATATATATATATATATATATATATATATATATATATATATATATGATTCACTCTTCATACTATTAACTGATCATTAGTGATTTTGCGAATAAAGTAGGGCATAAGGCTTTCTACTGCAAGCTAAATTTCGTTTATTTATGCACATGATAGTAAAAAAGAGAAAAATATTTAGATAATTTCTCATTTTCTAAAATAGAATCATTTAAATCGGAAAGTTGTAGGCATAACCCATCGCCTTAAATCGATTTCAAATATTTAAGGAAACTATTCAAAGGTGTGGAATATTTTTAACCGATGTCCAGAGTTGTTTTTCCGTTGTTAACATTTTAATATTATATTTTTGCCTTTAATTTTATTTATAGTTATCAGTAGGGCTGTGACAACAGATTATTCTTTTAATTCTTTGGATTTTCTAGTATATATGCAACACAGTAAGACAGTCAATCAAACGAGAACTACATCAGTCTATATAAAAACATATAAGAACAACATATAAGATGTTAACTGATATATACTCAAGAGTCAAAACAATGAAAAGAATATGCTGTTGTAACAGCCCTAGTTATTAGATAGCAATTAAACAGAGCTTTATGAATTTCATATTTTGTATTTAAAATTCTAGGCATTACTTTAGAATACAAATAATCAGAAGTCTTATAAAAATGTTAAACATAAAAAACTATAATGCGTTTAATCTTTCTCATGGGACTGATAAGTGTTGAGCAAATTTAAAACTAAAAAGAAATTAATAAATTAACTAACCATACATGATTAAGTAAATTCGACACAGTGTCCCATTTTGGCACAGTTTCTAATCGGATAAAAATCCAAATGTTTATTCTCGTAAGACATTTAGATGATAAAACAGAAATAGTTAAGAGTTTGATTAAATAAATCCGGTTCAGATGCCTATTTTAACAACGTGATGAAAATAAATGGCGGATTTTGTAAACAAATTAATAGGGTTTTTTTTTTTTTGTACTACGAAGCTGATAAGAAACAACAAAATGAGTGCGATCGTACCGGAAGTGAACAGAATGTTTACTGTTAGGTAGGGGAGTGGTCTTTCTATCACATAGTTATTTCTGTATGAACATTTCCTTACTAATAAATACATAAAGAAATAATTGCCAAATGCTTGCGTCTAGTTGTTTTTGTCTTGATTTTTTTTTTTTTTTTGATCTGGAATAATTATCTATGCATCCATTTTGAAGACCATTAATGATCACTCTTTCCTATTCTGGGGCAAGTAATGAAATTAAAACTGAGTGCCTTGTTAATTCAAGTAATCGAAAACCAAAATTTTCCCCTTTCAGTGCAAATGCTCGGACTTTTATTGTGCCCCTGTTCAAATAAATAGCTAATAATAATGGCTCTACTATTAGTATGAGAATCTATATATCTATAAAAGTGAACGTGACTGTGTTTGTGTCTGTGTACATTTTCCTACGCAATAACTCTGTCAATTTTTAGTCTACAGACTCAAAATTTGATATACATGGTATGGAGATTTGGGAAAATCTTTCTAATCCGTTTTCGGCCAGAAATTCGTCTGTCAAAGGTCAAAGTTTGACCTTTGAGAATTTTACCAAACTCCTCCGCCAATTATGAGTATAAACAGTTGAAATTTTAGATATACATTCCTTGAACATGGATCTAACTTAATAACTTGATTTGAGCCCAAAATAATAAATGTTAAGGGGAAATAATAGGGATCAAATAAAAAAAAAATGACCGCTTGGGGGGGGGCTCAACATACACCTCCAAACACCCGGGCAACGTCTGAAATGCTAGTATATCTATAAAAGTGTGCATGCATGTCTGTCTATGTTTGTGCGTCTGTGTGTCTGTGTACATTTCCGTACGCAATAACCCTGGCGATTTTAAGTCTACAGACTCGAAATTTGATATACAGGGTACTGAGATTTGAGAAAATCTTTGGGATCGATTTCCGGCCAGAAATTTGGTTGTTAAGGGGTCAAAGTTCAACGTCTTTACCTTTGAGAATTCTACCAATCTCCCCCGCCAATTTTAGGTATAAACAATTGATATTTTAGATATAGGTTCCTTGTACATGAATCTTAATAACTTAATTTGAGCCCCCAAAAATAAATGTTACGGGTTAAATAGGGACAAATTAAAGATAATTGATATCTGCGGTATCTATCAAATTACTCAGACGATTTCTGGTTTAAACATTTGAAATTTTACATAAATTACAGGGATAGGAAAGCTTTTTAATCGGTTTCGGTCGAAAATTTGATCTATCAATATATAAATTTATGTATGTATAGTTGCATGTCTGCCTAAAACTTTCGACAGATGTCACGGATTTTCACAAGATCAGTATCGTTTGAAGCTCGACTCTTTAGGCGACAAATACCGAAAAATTGGCTAAAATCATTTATATCTTCACCCTCAACTGGCCACTTTTCCACAGGGAGCGGTCGTTTCACCGACATTTTCGAAAGTCATCCCTCTTTTTGATTTTCTAATTAATTTAAACATACGTCACTCCCGGTTTGACCGTGGTCGTAACAGAAAAGACGTCACTTTTTCCGTTCTTTTCTTCCTTCACGGTCCGGGTTCGAGCCTGCCTTCCTACTACCATTGTTTTTTTTTTTGTTTGTTTTTTTTTTTTTTTTTGCTCAACATACACTTCCAAACACCCGGACAACGCCGGGCTAAAATGCTAGTGCTATATAAAAAAGATACAGACATTAAATATACATTCAATAAATATTCGACTCATTAACTTTTTGAGCCTAAGGCAGTTTCTTTGGAAAGTTTCTTAAATTTGTCATAGCATGCATGTGCATATGAAAAAAATGTACAGAAAAAGGTTATGAATATTCCTTGCTGGCCTGTTTTGATTATATATTTTACACATATGTATTGCACATAAGTTCATATTATCATTATTTATGCATGCTTGTTATTCACACACAAAACCAAACGCACAAATACGATATATATATATATATATATATATATATATATATATATATATATATATATATATATAGAGAGAGAGAGAGAGAGAGCGAGAGAGAGAGAGAGAGAGAGAGAGTTGAGCCCTTATTCATATTTCAATAACTAAAAAAGAACATAACCAGATAATATTAATGTTTATTTCTTAGTTTATTATTCTATTTTTATAATCATTTCACTTATAGATTTCACTTAGGTTTCATTTGTAAACCCATGTGTTTCGTTGTGCTGATGTGAAACATGGTCTATTGCGCCATCATTAAACTCATCAAATACAATAAGATATTATTGATTGCTACAAATAGATGAAATAATATATAGAGGGAGCGGCGAGACAAAAAGGAAAGAGAGGAGTAGAAAACTGTTGACCCTGGTAACCATATTTTTTTTACAGCGCAGGCGTTAAATTTTACGGCTGGTCTAAACTTTTCTTAGACTCTCAAAGTTTCAAGCATAGATTTCATCTTAAAGAACATTCAATTTCAGCATCTAATAATAAAGCTTATGCACAAATAAAATCTTATTTTCGGAATTATTAAATTAGAATGATTTCTCTTTAACCATAAGGATTATTAATCTAAATATTTGCCGAATAAACTAAAAAATATGTGTAGTCTTTATCTACATCTTAATGTAAGCACGTATATGAGTAGGTATTCATTTGCTTCCCCATTGAGGAAATCAGGCACAAGACGTTTTTTTAATGCGAAGAGAGATAGAGGGGACCAGCCTCATCGAGGGAGAACTGAATAGTGACAATTGGTAAGGTTTTCTCCTACGTTGACCAAATCTGATTGCTACAAGAGCAATGGTCTGATAAATGGGAAGGAGAAAGAGTACCAGCTCCCGAGAGGTGGGAAATTGGAGTTGGTAGTGAGAGCTCTCTTGGTATATAGGGTTGCACCTACATAGACCAGGAGCTTATTGCCACAAGGGCAATGGTCTTTGATTGCACTATCTGTCAGAAGACGTACTACACGTTTATCTTTGATTCCGGGTCAGAAAAGCCGGGCGCGACCTGTATCAGGTAAGTATTAAGCATGTCTATGATTTTGTATTGTTCTTTATTTTATTTCATTTTTTCAACTTTTATGAAGAAGTATGACATTCTGGGTTACTCGATTATTTTATTCGTTAATATTTCATTAACGTTTATGGGCATACATTCTTTAATGTATTCAGTTTAGACCTGAATCACTTGCTTCCACTCGATGTCAAACTTGCAGTTTTTTAACGTACGAAATATTTAGCTAGTTGCAATGGGGCACTCGGCATTATAAACCACTAGTAGACATTACCTCAGTTCAGAAGGAGACTCTTTAGCAGACTTAGGAAATAAAATATGGCGCGCATAGCTAAAACCGACACCACATTTCGCTGCAAGCCAAAATGCCCAATAAGGACTGGTATCACCCCATTACGTACTTTATGAATCTCTGTTCTTTCTATTTGTAAACAAGTGAAAACATGTTGGCTTAATATCTATCTGGGCTGAAATGAGTTTTGAAACTTACACATAAGAGTATTTAATCTAATGAATCACTTACTTTCTACCAAGTTTTATACACGATTCTATCCCCGCAATGTTTAATCTAAATCGACTAGAAAAAAATGTCACACCATTTTTTACGTTACGTTTCTTCAGATACCGGATTAATTTTTTTTTTTTTAATGTTCATGCCTTCTTCACTTGTATTTAGAATTCCATCTCAGCTCCCTGATTTTACAACCGCATTAATAGGCAGTTATGTGAAAAACAGGATTTTTCTCCACAACGCTTTCAATAAATCTGGTCACTAATTTACAGTTGCGATTTACATCTTAGTGAGTATATGTTTTGTTAGGACAAATAAATGCTAAAAATAACGTAATACTATTTAATGTATTACGTTCGTCTTTTTTATCTCTGACCTACAGATATAGATTCAAGTATTTTCCCTTCTTTCACAGTTCATGTACGCGTTTCATCGTTGCTAAATCCAGTGTGGTAAAAATTACATGATCTGTTATGTGACTTGTGAGAATGTCTTCTGTGTCAATCCTTATACCATTAATGCATATCGTATTGTAATAAATTTTCTTATTTACGTGGTCTGTTATGTGTAACGGCGAGGTAAAATACCATGTTGAGAACCTGGTGCGGTCTATACTCCTCTGGAAGGTAGATGGGCTTCTGTTAAGCCGTGGTATGCAACCCATTTAGTTATGGCGTCGCAATAGGAAAAATACTTGTGATAGCCCTAGTAAAGCATCAAGTGTTCAGCTACCGACAATATTTGAATTACACTATAAACTCGTATAGTGAGTTCAGTCTCAGCTGCAGCCGCATGTTACGTTTATTATGTGTAATGAATGCAGACAAACACACGTGCTGATTCTTGACTCACATATTGAAACAGTAAACGTGTTACATACCGATAAAAGACAGCGGCGTTCAAGACTCATAGGAAATGAGGGGTATTGTTTGTGATGTACGTTATTACGTGCAAATGACATTGAAATGGGTTTTCTAAAGATAAAATTCCAATTATAAAATTGAAAGCATAACGAATTCTTAAATATTTGTTGAAGTGCACAACAAGAAGCGTATAGAGAATCTACCAGTAATTTTTTAAATAAAAGATTCTAAAACCTTATACGGACGTAACTATCTTCAGGACTCCAACACTAACCCTATTTTTGCAATGTAGCGTCGATGCTCTTATTTTACTACTTTAATTGAATATACCTGGATGAAACCGAAGCGATTGTTTTCCCTCGACGTACATCTTCGCGATTAACTCGATAAAAAGCAAAAACAACATAATATAAACAGAAAAGTGTAAAAGATTTCTAATAGTTATGTGAAGTGTGCATTCTAGGAAGGCAGTCAGTTAATGAATGATGATGGAAGTCGTGGGAGATTTCAGGAAATAAGAACACCAGAGTTTATTTGACAAATAAAGAATTCCATGTATAAATACCGTCATTCTTTAGAGACTGTGGCTGCCGCCAGATTCATCTTCTCATAGGATAGAGGAGCGTTGGTATTTCGGCCATTTAATGCCGTATATCAAAGCCTAATTGACCCTAGCTAAATCCGTCACCGTCAAATAGGCCCTTAAGATGAGGGCAAAAAAGATAGGAAAAATATCGTTCACGTTAGATTAACATCGTAAAACTGGTATAAACATATTTAAATAAAATAAATAATTAATCATTTGTGTATATATATATATATATATATATATATATATATATATATCTTAGAAAGCAAAGTAAGATAGGTGCTCCTACTCCCAGGTCGTGATTTAGTCAACGCCCCAAGCGAAGTGATATCACAGAAAGGATGCCAACCCCTTTCTGAGATTAGACCCTGTAGAGAACATGTCGCTTCGTTTAACCGGCCGTTTCAAATTTAGTAGCAGTTTTTTCTTTAGCCCCTAAAAGTGCCAACGAGGTAAGAATCCAAAATCTTTATATTTTTTGATCATGAATTAGTTATAAGATAGTGTGTAGCCTTGTTTTTAATAAGAACATGTTCAATCTTTCTTTACTTATAAATACGTTCGGCAGTCACATTTCTCATTCCACATGATAGTCTTCAATAACACTTTTTTGCATCGCACGTGTCTGGTGTTGCTGTCATGTCTATCTCCTTTCCTTTTCTTTGTATGATTTTATTTGATTTCATGTAATTTTTGTAAAATATTATATCGTTTTGTACGTTTTGCATTGCATTTATGCCAATCGTTTTTATTTATTTTTATTGCAGTTTTCACATCTGCACATCTACAGGAATAAAATGATTCTAACCATAAGTAAAGCAGTTGTCAGTTCTCTCACGCATGTCAAGAGGCTAAATGAATCACAGTGAAAACTCGGCGCTTCAAAAATTCCCACGTGTGTGAGAGGGCCAATATATTTTTGAAGACTCATTTCGAGCGTCTCGAAATCCCACTGAGAAGATGTAAACTCAAAAGCTGAGAACGAATTCTTTCACCAATTTGTTTCATTGGAAACGAACGTCCGGTGTAGTTTGAACATGCAACGAAAGAAGAAAAAAGAAAAAGGAACTATTTATCATTGACTTAATTTCTTTTTTAATCATTGTTTCCGATAAGAACAGAAAACAACGAAATTGTCATCTTATAAAATTTTATTGCCATCACATGCGTGTATTTCATTTTCTTTTGCAGAAAATGCTTTTCGTATAGTTGAGACCAGGTAGCAAGATCCGTACACAAATCTATTTAAGGTGAAATAGATCTCGGGTGTATTTTCGTGCCTGTTACAAAAAAGGGAACTTTATTACATCGGATGAGTTTTATTTACCTCAAATCAAAGTTTCGGATTTGAGGAAGCGAACTTAAAGAAAGTATTATTTCATTCATTCATTCATTCATTCATTTATTCATCGTCGTTGTCATCATCATCATCATTATAATAATATAATTTCGTAAAGTGAAGAACACAGAATTTATTTTTGGCCAACATTCTAACGTGAAACTTGAAATAGCCGTTTTTTTTATCAGTACTTGTAAAAAAAAAATCGAAACATTAAATCCAATCTTCTTCATATTAGAATTTCGGATAGGCGGAAGCGAAAAAACAAAATTCTGATTGAACTTGTTATTTTTATTTTGTTTATTTGCTCACGTGATTGTTTTCATTGTTGTGAGATTGTTTTCATTGTTGTGAGATTGTTTTCATTGTTGTGAGATTGTTTTCATTGTTGTGAGATTGTTTTCATGTTTGTTTTACCTCTGTGATTTGCATTAATTCTTTGTCATTTTTTTTTTGATATTTTTTTCGGGTCCACACAATGTGATGTTGGGTTTCCAATTATATTTGTTAAAATAACAAACGCCACGGCCACTTCTATCGTTGTTAAACACTAAACTTAACCTTTGTTGTGAACTTTAAATAGCGACTCAAAGGGAAGAACGTCGTTCTGTATTGTCAACACAAAAATGTGACTTCGAGAAAACGAGCACTCTCCAAAAAGTAACGATAGGAGAAACTCCCAGGGCAGTGTCTGGTGCTGTGGATGAGCCAGGCTTTCGGCGATCTGATCCAGACAAACAGTTAACGTCAAAGGTCAAGAAATGTAAGCAGAACGAGTTAACGAAAAGACTATTACATAAAATTAAAACTTTTCGCCAGTTTGTTCAAGGTAGATCAGCGAAGGATTTCTCAGTGTTGCAAATTGACGATTGGGTGGGGAAGGATGTACATGATATTGAGGTGATTTATGACCACCTCTTGGAATTGGCAGATGAAGGGCTTGATTCGAAATTAGTGGACCCAACAAGCGAATTGGTAGAAAATCAACCCGTCTTGTTCGTAGAATACGCTGAGCTATTGATCGAGCAGGCAACATACATAATGGATCTTCTGTTGGATCACCGAGCAGAGTTTCTAAATCCTCTCGTTTTTCCTCCTTTTCCTGGGATTCTTCTCGTGGTTCAGTCACCTCACGGATGTCCTCTATTTCTCATTCCTCTTTATGCGTATCATCGCACGCTGCATCCGGTGCTTCTTGTATGCTGAGGGAATCTATAAAAACTACCATATTGCAGGCGGAATTGCAATCTGAGAAAGAGAGATAATTTAGGGAGAAGAAACATAGAAGGAGAATCTAGAGACAGCATGAGCAGCTGGAGGATGAGGAGTGGAAAATTGAGACACAGCGTGGGCAGGATGAGATAAAAAAAAATCAGTTGCGTATTGAGCAAGCTATAACTGAAGCAGTAACTCAATATGACATGCTCGAGGAACAAAATCCAGTGATATCAGGTCTTTTGCCATCCGATGTAAATCTGCCCAACATGACTCCGCTAGAATCTTCACAGCCACCGAAGCTGAGTGTTTCATCAGCCGTGCCAGAGAGCATCAACCACAATTCCACAAACCCATCAGTACAAAGCGACACATATTCTGTGTAAATGGCACTAAGTAAATCCCGGCTGTAGAACCTGCCAGTTTCAGTAGAAATCCCCTTGAATACTCTTAGTGGATTGCATCGTTCAGTGCACTGATAAAAACAAAGGGTATTCCTCCTGAGGAAAGGATACATTACCTCAAGCGGTATTTGACCGGATCACCGCGGGAAACGGTGAAGACATAATCACTGCTTAGAAGGGAGAATGCTTTCATGAGCGCAATGAATGTGCTGGAGGAACGATATGGGAGTACATATATTGTGGCTAAAGCATTTTGCCCGAAATTGAGCAACTGGCTAAAAATAAGTGGAAAGGACTCGTTAGGTTTGCTCCAGTTCTCAGACTTTTGATCACAGTGCAAGAGTGTGCATAGAGTATTCAGGAACAATTTCTGCTAAATGAAATCCGAGAGCATCAGAAGATGGTTGAGAAGTTATCGGTGTGGTTTAGATACAGTTAAGGACGAATGACAGAAGAGACCAAGATCAGGCCAGGAATTCTTTCCAAGAATTGGCAGATTTCCTCGCTAAGGAAGCTTAAATTGCATGCACCCCAATCACATCAATAGTTTATCATCGGGACCCCCTGAAATTGTTAATAAACAAAAAAAAAACAACTTTGGAAGCAATGTTCTAATGGTTGGCATCCAGAATGAAAATAAGAACTCCACCAAAGAATGCCGTTTTTGCCATATTTCTAGTCACTCATTAGAAAAATGCGATACCGTTGACGGAAAAGACATGCTGGAGAAACGAAAATTCATCCTGGACAATGAATTTTTCTTTTTATGTTTAGGTGAAGGTCATATCTCAAGCCAATATCCGAAAAGAAGCATATGACAATATGATCTCGTGGACACCCCACCTGTCTCCACATGGATAAAAATGATAAGGGAAGGTGGTTTAGGGAGACCCACGTCCAAGAGAAGCCTAAATCAAGAGAGAAGAACTCCTCAGAAGTTGTATGAAGAGGAGCACAGAAAACAGCGCCCAACCCATATCCTCTATGATCGTGCCTGTCTTGTTGTCTTACACTTCAAATCTCCAGAAGGAATACTTGACATATGCCCTACTGGACACTATGTCGGATGCAACTTTTGCATTGACAGAAATGTAGGAAAGAGTATATGGGTCGGGAAATAGCCTGACAAATTACTCTCAACAGGTGAATCTTCGACTGAGCACCTTGACAACAAAAAATAAGGTAATCAAATGTCAAAAACTGGACACTCTGACGGTTAGGGCTTATTATTCAAAGGAAAGAATCTCCCTATTAAATGTTTATTCTATAGATGTCATTCCTGTCGAACGGACTCACATCACTAAACCCAAAACAGATAAGAAATGGTCGCACCTGGCAAGAATTGCACATCACATTCACCCACTCAAAGATTGTGACGTGGGGTTACTGATTTGATATGACTGTTCCCGAGCTCTACCCCCCAAAGATTTTAAAACTGGAGGAGACCGTGAGCCTTTTGCGATAGAGACAGATGTGGGCTGGAGCATTGTGGGAAGAACGGATCCCAGAGAAAACTCTAGAGATACCACCGGACTAATTTGCCTAATGATTACATGGGAAGTCCCCGAAAAATGTGCAATTTTACCCGATTGATAAAACGCCAGCCACTGACACTGACTCTGGTATCACCAGTAATGATAAGAAGCGAATCGATTCACATCAAACGATTAGTGAATATATTAATGCTAAAATGGCCCTTAAACCAATTTCAAAGTGAGGGAACCTCCGCGGAATCAGAGGAAAACTCGCAAGCAATAGCAACAGCAGCTTGCATCACAAGCTAAGCTTTCGCCCTCTACCCGTTACAAAGAGAGAACCTCTTTAACGACTAATAACGAAGTAGATGAGCGACCAATGCAAATAACTCAATCAAGAGTAAGAAGATGTTAAAAACAACCAGCTAATTTTTTTTCCGAAACTAGTACTAACTCGGGAGCTGAGGATTAATCGGACATTCCGAGAACTCGAACGCGTGTTTGTCCACAGATCGTTAATGAATCTCTGAATGAAAGTAGTTATTCGTATCATACTCATGGACATTTGCAGTTTTATGAAAGGAAGATGTAGCTTCTGACATCTGCAAGAAGAATGGTCAATGTTTTAATAAGAGTGATCACACATATGGTACTCGTAGAAATTTGCGGCAGTCTAAAAAGAACTATGTAGTTTATAACAAAAATCAACCCAAGACGCGTAAAAAAAGAGTCGAAGTTTGGTTCAACTGTAGAAATTCCTGAAATTTTGTGGATACGATAGACAAAGAGAAATGTGAATTGGAAAAAAAGCCAAAGACGTCAGCCTTCAAAAAATTAATGCTAAGGAAGCGGACGCAGCGACACAACCAAGCTCACGTGTAGATAAGATTTAGTCTCCTGTTTCAAATGAATCCAGTCCTCTTCATTCAGAGTATGTGTATCCTATTAAAGTCACTGAAAGTTCTGGAGATTCTAATCCTAATCCCAACGTTAGTGGAAAGAGGGTGAACAATGAAAGTTATGTGATTGAAACTCCTTCCGAAGAAAAATCTACCCTCAGCATCCCTGTCGTCACAGCAAGTCTGATCAATGTTCCTACATCGTATAACAAACCACTAAAACTCCAGACGAATATGTACAAGAAGCACACAGCTTCAAAGATATAGAAATTGGAAAGCCCAATATACTAGACCGACCTATTCATGAATTAGTATCGTTGCTCTGTCCTGTGAGCAACAGGTGCGAATATAAAGAACTTATGAAGATAGTTGCGCCGATGACTTGACCCTGAAGAAAACATAAACCATATAAACGTGTATGAGATGGAAATTCGCAAGAGTGAATTTGGAGGGGAGTGTTACTGTACGAGGTAAGAATCCAAAATCTTTATATTTTTTGATCATGAATTAGTTATAAGATAGTGTGTAGCCTTGTTTTTAATAAGAATATGTTCAATCTTTCTTTACTTATAAATACGTTCGGAAGTCACATTTCTCATTCCACGTGATAGTCTTCAAGAACGATTTTTTGTATCACATGTGTCTGATGTCACTGTCATGTCTATGTCCTATCCTTTACTTTGTATAATTTTATTTGGTTTCATATTATTTTGTAAAATATATCGTTTTGTACGTTTTGTATTGCATGTATGCGAATCGTTTTTATTTATTTTTATTGCAGTTTTCACAGCTGCATATGGACAGGAATAACATGATTCTAACCATAATTAAAGCAGTTGTCAGTTCTCTCACGCGTGTCAGGAGACTAAAGCAATCACAGAGACAATAAATGCAAAGTTTGATGTCAATGTAGGAACTGTACACATAATTATTCGCGAGGAACTGAAGATTCATAAGCTTTGCGTGCAGGTTTTTTCCAATCGTGCTCAGAGAAGACCAAACAGAAAAAAAAAACGTTGTCAGGGCAGAGGCAAATAGTCGAGCAGGTCAATCAAGATTCCGCAGTTCTTGATGTTCTAATGACTTGTGATGAAAGGTATATCTATAGTTATGACCCAGAGACCAAGAAATAATAGAAGCATGTTGAGACTCCTAGACCCAAGATGGCCAGGCAGAGCAAATCCACACAGAAACTTTTGTAACCGCACGGACATAATTTACATACATTGGATTCTCAATGGACAGGCAGTCAACAAGAGAAACTCTATTGAGGTTTTAGAGTTCAGGAAGAGATTCCGCGGGGAAAAGCTAGCATTCTTCACATCGGGGCAGTGATATTTCCACTAGGACTATGCAGCAGTCCATAACATCATCCTTGACTATTTGACCAAGATAGGCATCTTTTCAATGCAGACCTTGCTCTCTGTGACTTTTGGTTGTTATATAATCTGAAAGTAAACCTTAGAGACTATCGATATGAGACAAGTGAGAAGATGAAAGCAACTGTTAAGAGGCTCATTGATACGCTCACACAGGAGGATTTCCATGTGACGTTACATAAGTTATTGGGAAGATATAACAAGTGTATTACATCCGGAGAAGATCTATTAAAAGCGGACCAGAATTTCATATGCGTACTATCAATAAAATGCCTGGTAACTAAATGCCTGGACACTTAATGTAGCCACCTCCAATCAACACTTATAGGACAGTGTAATGTCAAATCCTGGAATTCTTAAAGATATTTTTTATGCTTTAAGTTACAAGTTTATTTCGAATGTTATATTTGGTTATTTTTTGTAAATAAATGGATATTTGTGTGTGTGTGTGTGTGTGTGTGTGTGTGTGTGTGTGTGTGTGTGCGTGTGTTTGTTTGTTTCTTTTACGATGCAGAATATGATTCAATTTTGTCAAGTGAAATAAAAAATGAAACAAAAGCAAATGTTTGGAGTATTTACGGAAGGAAGCAAAATATCTTCAGAAAGACTTTTATCGTAGCACCAAAAACCTTACTGCTGCGATTACTGTGACAGAATTAGTATATAAAATAGTTACGATGTTTTTATTGTGTACACTTAAATTTACTTGCAATAAAGTATTTTGACCTCCAGGTTCGCTTGAGGTGTGAACACAAATTTAGTATTTACTCCTTTACACAATTATTATTGGTGACCTTTTTTGGTCCCCCGACAAAAGGAGTGGACCTGTTTATTCACCATTGTCAGTTCGTCCGTTCGTCCGTCCGCGCCTTTCTCAATAACTACGCCTTGGAATATTTTAAAATTTTGCACAAACATTACACATGATATGCGTACAAATTTAACAGAACAGATTTTCCGGGAAAACTCCGGTTGCCCCCCCCCCCAGGGATGCCATTCTGGTTAAAATGGCTTAAATTGACACCTTTGTGCTTATTAAAAACGTGATGACTTGGATTTTTATAAACCTTTCTGAAAAGTTGTAACTAACTGATTTCTATATAATTTTGTATGTTCATAATTCGCGATAACTCTTGTGTTGTGCCCGAGAGGGACTTTAGGACTATTTTAACATAATTATCCAAAATTTTCTGTATATGTTTATTTAGCAGATTTGCATGTTGCTGAACTCAAATTCAAATATATTAAGGCCGTGGGGACTTTGGGGGCTAAATGAGGGAGGTAAATGATGGACTTAGTCCATTATTGCATGATGCAGAACTCAAATTTGCATATGTTCAGGACAAAAACTGCACTGTTTGTTCATTTTCACTAGGATTTGACGTCCCCTGAGGATTTAGGGAGCTAAATGGGGGGGATGCTGGACTTAATCTTTTTTTAATACCTCGTTCACTGTGCACTCACGGTGGACCATGCATGCTTCACTTGTTTTTTTATTTAGTTCACCATTTTTTTTTCACATTAGCTTAATTCATGAAATAAATCGAGATTTATTTAAATACGAAATCCGATATATGTATTGGAATCGGACTGAGAATATTATTACGAAGAGAATACTTCCAGTTTTTAAACCCGATAAGCGCCCAAGACCGGAAGCTAAACCAATTTACGCACAAATCATCGATGACACTTTTACAAATAATTATCATGATATAAAACGAACCGAGATTTCCACATCGTATCGAGTTCAAAAACCAGAACGCAGATAATAACAATTCTAATGATAAAATATTAAGGTTCATGGAGGAGATAAGTAGTCGCGTCTCGTGATTCATTGAGATGGGTAAGGATTTTCTCGCCCTATTTAAGCCCAAAATGTTCGCCACAAAACTCTCAATTACCAGAACTAAGCACTCGTTGATATTTTCAGTGTCTTTATCCCCTGTTGGGGAAGGTCGGATGGATAGCGTATTTGATTGGCTCAAAATAGTGTGACGTCAAAAATGTCAGAGGAGGCAAATTTGGAAACAGATGTTAAAAAACCAAACTCGGTTCGGAACGGACGATCTCAGTAAAACGAATTACTAATCAGGGTGTTCAGCTGTGGCTGAAAAAATGTACGTCGAGCGAAGGGAAATGATGATAGATATGTTGAGAATTTATGAAGCGACAGGCACGGCACGCGTAAGCTAAGCAACACAAACAGGTGTTGTGATCCCTCCTCTCTCTCTCTCTTCCTTTCTCTTTTTTTCTCTCTCTTTCTATCTCTCCTCCTCTCTTTCTCTCTGTCTTTCTGTCTCTCTCTCTTAATATATATATATATATATATATATATATATATATATATATATATATACGTGTTTTTTTTAATATGAACGGATGAGGATATCGTAGCTCTTATGATTACAGATCCAAACCAATGCTGTTTTTGTACCTGTTTTTTTTCCCAATGATCAATGCCTTATGAATATTATTATTCATAAGACATTGATCATTGACAAGCTTCCGAAAATTTGCAATGTTTACATGGTGTTTACAATGATTTTTCGCTAATATTTAGCTACATGACGAAAGCGAACCGTTTAAAAGCGCCGACTTTCAAAAAGACGGTCGAGTTTCCATTTCGGCATAAGGCATCTTCTTTTCTTGCCGAACCCAACATGTGATAAAGCGGGAAGTCCGAGAGGAAGTTAATGTGTATATATATATATATATATATATATATATATATATATATATATATATATATAATAAAGTGAATGAGGGAGGGAAAAAGAGATGATGGGAATTTTTTGTTCTCGATTCTCGATGTTTTTATTGAGTATCTACATTTCAGTGCTTTTGTTTTTTTGTTTTTTTACGGTCTGGCTGTGATGTATTTGGGATCTAATCCGGTTAATATAACAGGATTGGTTCATCATCAACATTTTATTTTTCTCGGAGTCCTCAACAACAGAGACCGCTAATGAATCGAACTGATTTTACTGACTGAATTTTATTTTAAATTTAACATTATCGGGTGCATAAAATATGGGTAAACTAAAACACGCAAATGTTTAGTATTGCAGTACTGTTTCGCTGTATCATAGCTCCTCAGTGTGGTTAGACTAGCAACTACCTCAATGTAGACTTGAAACTCGACCGCTTAAACGAGAGTCGGCGCTCCTAACACTTCCGCTATCTAGCTGCTGCTAAAACAGGTATGTGAATTAACAATGTTTGAACATTGTCCAAACGCCTAAGCTCCATTTGCTTACACAAAGAGAATCGCTTTAAACGCTACTGGCAATTTGTTGACTATTTTCCAATATGCGCAACCCATGATAGGAATC
This sequence comes from Euprymna scolopes, assembly GCF_053919585.1. NCBI lineage: Eukaryota > Metazoa > Mollusca > Cephalopoda > Sepiida > Sepiolidae > Euprymna > Euprymna scolopes. The sequence continues at coordinate 94,802,352 of NC_136486.1, read as the reverse complement.
ATTTGTAGTCATGCGATGTGACGTAAAGTCATTTTCATTATAGAACAACCTTTCATACAAACATCAAAATCACTTTCGTTTAAAAAAAAAAACTGATTCTATACGTTTCAAGAAGATACATTTTCCTGATATCAGAAATTATCTGTTTTACACCGGGGAAGCTTCCACCGTGAATGCTAAATGCATGAAGATACTGTATACAGATAGTACGCCAGTGCATTTTATAGATCAAATATTACCCCAACACCATGGAAGCTTCTTTAATCACCCCTAAGCATTTCTGCCAAAAAGAGCCCGAGTTCATTTCAATGTTATAATTGACGAGAATGGAATCACATATCAAAAAGGACCAAAAAAGAATGGGGGGGGGTGCAAGACAGTATTAGCAATACACCTTACTTTGGACTAAGAACCACCAAATTATGACTTTTGAAATGCGTATGTAATTTTATATTTATGCCTTATTTTAGTAAGGAATATTCGAGTTCAACAATTGCAGTTAGTTGTTGAAGTTTATGTGCAGTATACTAGTTATTTACTCTTGTTGTAACGTTTGCCAACGTATTATGCGATGGTTTTACATCTTCCCACATCAGAGATGGTTTTCACGTCCGTCCCTATATCATTAAACATTGTCCATTTTTCTGTACATATTATCATAAACTTATTTCGGTTATCCGTATTTGCTAAAATATTTTTCCATATTTTTATCAAATATATGTTTAGATATCTGCACTCAGCTGTCCACAAATTCTAAGATATAGTTTACAAAATAGGCAAAAAGGCTTTGAAATAGACGTATGAGATGCAAATATTTGTTGTTTTTCTTAATTGAAATTTAATCGATTATTTTTTTCTTAATTTATTCTTAAACATCAAATTTAAAAAAAAAGACGAAATTACATTGGAAAATATATCAGTAGAATGTTTTCTATTGTTTAAATTAAACCGTGCCGTATATTGCTTTCAAAACGACGTGTATTGCTCTTATTCTCAAATATATTTAAACACTAGACATTTCTGCAGTTCTATCATCTATCTGTTGTGTAATGATAATATGCTTTAAAAATGTTTCTTATTCTACTGATGCCTGACGTGACTATAGAGCCCATGAGACTGAGGAAATAATGTTGTAGCTGGTATTCTAAGAACATACCCTATACATTTATCCAAGTAATATATGCCAAGTAATGATAAAGATGATCCGGTAGCTGGGATTTGAGACTGATCCTTCACTGATCTTAGCCAAAAACAGATAGTTACAGAAATAACGCTGTACTGAGATCATGAGAACAGATACCTCACTTGAATATTAGCAAAAAGGCAAAATAATGACAAAAACATGAGAACATATACTACACATCTGTTAGGATGAAACAAAAGTATAATGCAAAGGAGAGTAACTCTTCACTTCTTTAGACAAAGTTGCCTCCCCTTTGTCCATAATCCTAAACTTTAAATTCTCTCGACTTCTCGCGAGATCAACGATCGGAAGTAAAGACAGTGGAGGGCAAACAGAGTGAGTTCAAAAATGAAGAATTGAGTATCGTTCACGTTCGTTCCTGTTATCATACTTGGACTTCTAACATTTATTGTACTATGTTTGAATTGTCGTTACGTGTGTTTATGTCTCCATAATATATCGTTATGTAACAGTTATTTCTGGTTTGTTCATAATTATTGCATGCTTTCATCATGAGCTACAAACATACCCACGTGAAGGCTGGACATCCTACGGTGAGATAGTTGTTATATTTATCCTAAGGTATCCTTCGATATAACAACATCAGAAATATAAATTAAATACAATCCATTTTTACAATTCTATCGTCCATGTGTAAGGCTACCTTGCTTAAAGATGTTTTTATTCTGTTGATGTGCGATCTGACCAGAGAGCCCCTGACGGAGATTTACTATTACTATTGTACCATCAAGAAACAGAAGGGATTTTAGTTTTTGAATTTACAGGATGGAACAATAAAAATGTCGCTGTAGGAAAGACTACATGATTACATTTCTGTTTGATTAAAACCGATATTCTTTTTTCCTTCGTTTTTTTTTTTTTGTTGCCGACCCTATACTAGTTGGCCAGCAACTACCTACAACAAGGTTTGATTAAGTCGAAAACAAATGACTCCCAACTAGACTTTGGAATCCCCTTCCTGTTTCCTGCAGTCCTGACTGTTCTTGTATGCAGAAATTTAAATGTAACGTAAACTAACATCTTGTTCATCTTCGCTAAGCATGCTCCTAAGTGGCGATGTGCCTTGTTTGGGTTGAACATGAGTAAAAAAATATGCCTTCTTCAGAAACGCTTTAACTTAGTTAAGTTTACTACTTCCTAGTGGTTGATCCCGTAAATATCGGGATAGAATCAAGATGAAACAAATGCCAACAAGATTCGTCTGATTCATAGGAAAGGTTAGAATGATGTTAAAGAACCGCCACCTCACTTAAAATTTATTGAATTTTGTTTTGCCATTAAATTGTCGACGATCAAGCTATCCCATCTTTTTAACAAGCGATGATGATATTTATATGTAGATTTCATTACATTATATTATTTTATGTTCATCTATACAAACATTATCGGCTACATAGGCGCACACATGTTTCTATCGTAAATCCTTAAGTGATGAATCATCATTGGGTTGAATATTTTACAATGAATCCAAATATTTAAAAAAAAGTCATTCTCTTATTCAATAAAGGAATGGATTTTAAACGTTAGTTATATTTCAAAAGACCCGGCCCGATGACGCTTTATCCCTTACTAAATTGCAGCAGAAATATGTATGCACATATGTTGCCAATAATTCTTGTATAAATAGGCATTCTATAATTAGGCACTGCTGATTATTGAGCACTTTTAGATAGACACCGTATTTTCAGCAGGTTTACATTTAGAAAATGCAGCGATACAACCAGTAACTTATCATATAGATCTTACCTTTTCACATATAAAAAAAAAACGATGTCTATCTTATATATTTGTTTTGGGGCAATTGATATATTTGTTTGATTAAGTCGAAAACAACTGACTCCTTGCTAGTGCTTAGTTATTATAATTAAGACATGCAAAATAAATTAGATGTATACAACCTGATTATATTTTCTTACATGTGAACAGAGAATAAAAAGGCTGGATAATCTGCGATTACAAATGCATTCAATGATTGAGTGGCTGATGCTGTTTTCTAATCAGTGTTGTTTTTGTTTCGTTTGTTTGTTTAGCTGAAGAATTTCTATCCTAGCATTCATTTTGAACAAAAAGCTGGTCATGATTGCTTAATAAAAAAAAATAAAACAAGTACGCATGTTCTTAAACTATGTCCTTTATATCTATGCGTTTTGTAAGGAAAACCACATTTCAAACTTAACGTTATCGGCTGAGAAAAAATGTTATTCGAAACTAAACCTCCACAAATAGACGAAAATCTTATTAAAGACTATCTAAAATTTTATTTCAACATTCTCCGCTAACGACCTTCAAAAATTATATTTAAAACTTTCTTGTATTTAACTTCCGAAAATTTAATTTCAATATTAGTCCTTACAGACTTCCGAAAATTTTATTTTATCTAACCTCTTAAAGAACGCCGAAAATTCTATTTAAATCTTAATCGTTTCAGAAGGTCAAGCATTCCATTTCAAACCTACTCGTTCCAAACCTCCGAAAATTATTTTCCAAACAACCCGCCACAGACCTTAAAATAAAACCGTTACAATTATTGAAAAAAAATGTATTTCAATATTTTCCTTTACTGATCTTGTAAAATATTTTTCTGAAGTAAACCGTTACAGACCTTAGGAGATTATATTTCAAACTAGCTTGTTACTGATGTTCGAAAGTTATATTCCAAAATTACCCGAAATTTCTATTTCAAATTAACCAACTATATTTATAACTTGCGAAAATATTATGTCTAACTTGACAAAAATTACATTTCAAACTTAATCCTAATAAAGACAACTATAATTATATTTCAAATGTAAGCCTGATGTATGAAACAATGTTTCATTTCAAATGTAAATTTGGACTAAAACTTATTCAGATGTTTCGTTATGTTCTAAAATAGCTAACGAAGCAAAAAAGAAAATGAGAAAATAGATACACGAAAGTAAACATGACGAAAGGCAAGCTAATTTACTCTTATACCTTTCTTGAATATTTTTTGTATTTAAAATGAGTTTAAAGTGTATTTTTTGTTTTATATTTTTGTTAAAATATAGGTAGTGTAAAACCCGTAAGATTGGGATAAAAAACAAAATGGTCGTCTTATTCGAACCACAGTATAGCTTCATTTTCTCAATATCGAAAATCACCAAAATGCAAGTAGAACATAACATATTTGCACGATTGTGAGAATTTTCGTAGGTGTTTCTCTGATTTCCAGTTTATTTGCATAGTTTGTGTTCAGTAGAACAAAATTCCCTTGAAAAGTATCAGCCGACAATAACCTAAAAAGCAGTTACAGGTAAACAGCAACCTTTGTTAAACTAGTCGTATAATTTCATCGTTGATAATAATTATTATGTTTCGACATTTATGTGATGAAATAACTGTTTATGCGACCGTTGCTAGTGTTGTTGTTATTGCTGATGTTTTTTTTTATTATCGTTGTTAAACGACTCATCATACTTCATAATGCTTACAAGAATCAGACTTGTAATGTAAGCAGGAATTTCTCCTCTTTAGCTACAGTTATTCTTTACCCTGCAGTAATGACGCCAAAAACAGGAAGACTCAGGTGCTGCATACGAAGACAGCGAATCTTTGGCTCAGAGGCATAAGGAAATGGCGTAGAATAAACGTTGTCACAATCGTTCCAATGATTTGGGATACGGCATCTCACACACTTTTTCTTGCAAAACGGAAATACACGACAGACCGGAGTACGACGAATTCTGACGTTCTCATCTTTATTATTCCAGAAACTTGTTCGCCCGATAGATTTTTAAAAAACTATGTTGCTCATCATTTACCAGGAGGAGGAAGATAAGGAATTTAAAAAAAGGTGCAGCCGCAGGAGAGGAAACCAACCCTTAGTCATTGTGCAGGTGGAATTGATTTAAATTAGTATGAATTTAATATAAACTTACTTATTTTAAAACGTTGTGAACTTTCATTTTGTTTAAAACATTTAAACGTATTTAATTTTCTCAGTTAATTTGTTTGTGTTTTGTTTTAAACAAAGAGTGTTTATTTACATGATTATTTAAAACATGCTTATGTTTATGCGTAATCATCGGAATGGACTTCGACCCGGTAACTTTCTATATATATATACACAAACACCATCCCCAATAAATAAATCATTAACTTTCTGTAGGTAATTAAATATTGCTTGATTTGATTACAACGTGTGTTAAAGCTTTACTATTCATTGAAGGACTAAATCCTGGAAACACACAGTAGAGAAAACTATGGAGAATGAAATATATACTACATGTAACGAAGTTTAATATCCACTTTATTGAAAATGCACGAAATAAACATATATTTAATCAGGCCGAGAGAGTGACAACTTTTGTTGAGATGAGAATCGAACACTATAGTTGTTTGAATAAATGTGTTCAAAATATTAGGATTTAAATACTATACATGCGTTTCTAGTTTAAATCTATATGTTTGAACTCATCTTGCAATCTACGTATTATGACACAAAATGTGCCAACGAGATTTAGGGAGAATTGAAATTTGCTTTCTCAATACATATAATTATACTGAGAGTTTAATTTTCTTTGATCTGAATTGTCCTTTTTTACGAGACCGCCTACACTCAAACCAATGTTAGAAGCACTGTGTTTATTAGTGTTGGTGTTATAGCAACGTTTCTTTAGATAAATCATCTAAAACGTCATGAGTTCATTTAAATATATAGCAATTATACTTCTAGCTTCGTGTTTATTAAGTGCGGTTTTAGTTTCACTCAGCAGTCATTGTTACTGCGTCTGTTATATGGGTTGGCTTCCGCACTTAAGGGCATTTGCTGTCATATGATATGAATGATGAGAAGATAAATATTAACTTAAACATTTTCAACATTATCTAGCTTATAAATAACGAATGAAGAAGAATTAAACAAAATAAAAATAAATACATCATGAAAGCCACGCGCAAAAAAATGAAAGGAACGGGCAACGTTCTTACAGAGCAACCGGTGCCTGTAAATTGCAGTCGATTGTCTGACATTTGGATGAACATTGTAAGAACGCTAATCAAAAAGAGATACGTACAATAAATAACAGAAGGGGATTCGGTACGGTAATAGTCGTGATGTGGCACAGTATTTATATTAGCCAAGTGCGATATCATGATTATAAAGATGTTATTGATTTTATTTTTTTAATATGAATTTGCAAAAGAAAATTTTTAAACTCCGTTATTATTTATTTTCCATAAGCTTTCATGTAAATTATTATCATATCATAGGCTCTTCCTAAGCGTGTGCTTTTTTATTTTATATTTTCTAGAACTTTTTTTTTTACTTTCATGCACCTATTGTACATTAAAACCAAATAAATTCCAAATAATATCGAAATAATTGGCATACTTGCCGCTTCTGCTTCTGTAACCGAAATTGATATAATTATTAAAAGATGTTGGCTAGTAATCACTAGCGCTATGACAACAGCATATTCTTTTCATTGTTTTGTCCCTCGACTGGGTATCATGCTTTTACATAGAGTGATGTGGTTCTCGGTTGATTAGCTATGCCAGATATACACTCGAAAGTCAAAACAATGAAAAGAGTATGCTGTTGTCATAGCCCTACTAATCACTCTGATTCCACTATAGTAAACGATCCTTATTTTACCTAATTACGATGAATTATTCCAAATCATAAAAGTACTATTTTAGGCCTCTGCGAGGAAAGTGGGCTCTCTTTTCTGCTAAAAGTCTAATCACACATGAGAGTATCCTGTACCTCTACAAGGTCACGATTCGCCAATGCATAGAGTATTGTTCCCAAAGCTGGGTTAGTGCACCTCCATTAGTCTCCCGACTCTATACAGGGTTCAAAATGAGTTGTCAACCTAATTGGTCATGAACTATCAACTAAACTCCAACCTCTGTCTCATCGCCGAAACATGGATCCTTTTGCCTGTTTTATTTCAATGGAAAGTGTTCTGGGGAACTCCGAGTTCTAGTATCTCACTGACAGCAATATCCCTGATAAGCACAAAATTTAACCCCTACATTGTAGAGATCACTAAATGCGGTAAAGCCTTCTACTCAAATAATGTTGTTTCCCTCGGATTGCAGCACTTTGAAATTCTCTCTCGAGCCCCTGCTTTCCTGATTGTACTGACATGTAAAATTCAAGAGTAATGTAAACAGACATATTGCTGCCCAACCCCATAAATATTATTCCCGCAAACCTGACACCAAATAGTAACCTCTCACGAATAAGCGTCCCTGTGCCTTGTTTGAGGGGGAAAACGCCAATACTACATAAATAAAGAAGAAAATAAATATATTCTTTTGATAGATTTGAGTAACGTTTAGTTGACCCCTATTCTTCTTGTTTTTAAAAGATAATTTAATTGCTACACGTTTATTTAATTATTACATGTATAAATAAAGAAAGCTGATGCTCAGGCCTTTTAGTTATTTAAAGACAATTTAAGAGACTGTAAGAAGTATTTTCTCGCGAGAACAAAGAATCGTTTACTTTTAATAATATTAGCCCGGATAGACAATTAATATTCTAACACGGATATTTTAAACGTTTAATTAAAAGAAATAGTAATTAAGAAAGCACCGGGAACTTCCCTTAGTTGCAATAATATGTTTTGTAATTACTATAAAATACTGATAAAATACGAACATATAATAAACGCTTTGGAAGGAATAGAATTATTATCAGATTGAAATCGTTGATTTAGCTCATATAAAATATAGATGTCATAGTTGTTCAAATGAAATGCTGAGAAGAATTCCTGATTTAAGAGAGTTACCTCCCATGCGATAGTGTGCAAGAAAATGAAATTTCAAACGGACATGGCTGTGAATACCAACACCCCATAGGTTCGGTTTGCCTATATTTGAGTCTCTAATATTAAGCAAAAGTTATGGCAGGTTTTCAAACGCATATAAGAGCGTTTTGTTTAAAAAGACATATTATTAAACGGATGTTTTAACAACGGACGTTTTGGTAAACAGATCAGAATATTAAGCATATACTCTCTCCTTCTCCCCCTCTCCCTTCACACACACACCCACGCGCGCGCACACACACATAAAGAAATTAGGCTTAGGTACTTCTGACAATATCCAAACATTGTTAATTCACTGCCCGCAGCAGCCATATAGCGCAACGATTGAGGCTGCGACTGTCGTTTGGGCGGGTTTTGATCCTAGCTTGAGGTAGTTGCTTGTCTAGCAGCACTGATGAGCTATGAAACAGTGAAAAAGTACTGTGTGTATAATGTTCCCTATCTTGTGTTGAGCATATTGGAAAGTGATATATAAATTACCATTAGCTTATGAAGTGATGCTCTTTGTGTAAACAAATTGAGCTTAGCAGCAGCCGTATAGCGCAAGGAGCAGCAGCTGTATAACGCAACGGTTCGAAGCTCCGACTGTCGTTTGGGCGATCAGGCTTCGATCCTGGATTGAGGTAGTTGCTTGTCTAGCCGCACTGATGAGCTGTACATTGTCGATTTTTCCGCTTCCCGCTTCCCAAACACACACACATACACACATATATATATATACATATATATATATATACATATATATATATATATGTATACACACACACACATATATATATATATATATATATATATAGAATCATTTACTATAATAATTATTAAATACCTACAGACACTAGTGTTTCATCATTTCGGGAAACATCAGTGCAGGAAGATCACAGTGTAGTATCTGTTCTTCAGATGCTGCACTTCAATTTCTTGTTCTCTGTCAGTGGAGGAGAAATCCTTCACGACTGAGACAATTTTTATTTTTGTTCCTTTTCTCCACGTTAAAAAACAACCCTGGTGTCTAACTCTGTCCCGTGGGGAGGCATTGTAAATAGGAACATCAGTGCAGGATGTCATGATTAACACCGCTCGATAGATTCGAACCCAGCAACAGAAACCATCTCTGACTCCATTAGTAAAGACCTAATCCATTCGGCCACCGTTAAGCGCGAGAAATATTGTAAATATTTAAGCTCTGTCAGAGTGATCTAATCATTATATGATGATCTGCACGTACAAGCTATATTGACCGGCGTTATTTCAACTGAAAGCGATCAACGATAAGTAACGATTTCCGTTAAAGGTGCTAAATGTATATATATATATATATATATATATATATATATGTGTGTGTGTGTGTGTGTGTGTGTGTGTGTGTGTGTGTGTGTATGTGCGTCTGTGTGTTTTGTATATTGTATTCAATATACTCTCTTAGTGATTATTTTCCTCTTGTTAGGTGGCAATAATAATTTACCAAAAAATATGGAATTTCTTTGAATAACCATATTTCCAAAATAGCATTGAAGGCATGTATAAGATTTTTCAAAAATGTACTCAAACTTTAACTCTTTCGTTGCGTTTGCAAATTGTTTCGTGCGCGTTGTCAGCGTGGTCTGAACAAGAATACTTTTGAAGAACTGCGATCATGATTGTTCAGTTGAAGCTGTCCTTTATATTTAAAGCTATATTAAAGCACTCTATGCTTATAAATAAATGTTTATCGCCATCCGAATTGTGAGTACATTTTTGATACACCCTGTATGTTCGGAGGTATATGTACATATATGTTAGAAATAATAGGTCAGCGTTTTCTCTTGTGTGTAGATGCTTGTTATTTCCTGTTCTTGAAGTAGATACATTTATTCTTAATACTTATGTTTGTTTTTAAGTTTTATTTTGTTTTCGTTTTCATTTTAGTTTCTATCATATGTGTCTGTTTCGAGAAATTGCGTGCTAAGAGGCTTCGGTTCATCAAATCCTCGAGTGGCGTATTTTACTGTACGACTCAATTGCCGTCTGAATACTCTTCCAACCCTCTTACGCCACTTTAAAACCTGACTCAGGATTCTCTTTCAGCGTTTTCTGTTTCATCTCGTATTTTCTGGGTCGGCGATGGAAAATGCTGTCCTCATTTCGGATTTACACACGACTAATATATAGTACCCGTCCACCCAACACCTGTGTTGACTGTTTGGGTTTTGATATCGTCTAAGAGAATTCCAAGGGGTGACCTAAAATCCCAACCACAACAAATCCCAAGATTTTCAAAGTAAAAGAATAAATTTCTGAACTAAGCTTGTTTTTTTTTTTAAATAACAGTTATTTAGTTATTTTTTAAAAGGCATATAAACGTCTTTCTAATGCCAAAATGCGGTAATTTTGAATATAGATTTGTGTGCTTAATGTTCTTAAGGTCATCTAATATTTATTTGCGATGTGTTGTGCAGTTTTGTTACGGAAACGTATACTTTCCGCTTTTGATTTTTTCAGAACACGATTAAGTGTGGTAAAAAAAAGACAAAAAAAAAAAACAATCACATCAATATTTAATGGAGTTTAGTACAATAGTCAATATCTTCGGACAGCCTGATCTTAAGACAACAGTTAAATTCTAATGGAGGTGTAAAAAACATTATAGCTGTGATAGAAGGACATACCAAAATTCGAGTTTCCTAAAAACGTACAAGATTTCATTTATAATAACATTAATAACGCTTAATTACTGACACAAAAGGATGAAATTGATTTATACCATTCAATTATTACAAAACCACATCGGTTCACTTATATTCTGCTTCCACCTAAACTATAGCTGTCAAGGATTTTACGATCTGTTCTATATTGGAATTTATTCTGCATGTGTACAAACAAAATTGACGAATTTAATTAATTGGAATGTTTATTGAAATGAGTATTATTATTCATTGTGGATTGTTATCCTCATCTGCTTAGTTGTTGTTTCACTTTTGGCCAACTATTTCTTCGTCAGGTGGTAACCACGACGGGATAGGAACTTCGAATATCCTAACTGCATTCTAAGCAATTACTGTCTTTCATAGTTGTTTTTTTCACGTTTTTTTGGCCAACTAAGCCTCTGGTCGACTTTGGGTATGATTGAAACTGCGATCTTCACACAATGCTTATCTGGAACCGTAGAGATTCAAGGTCTCTATCCACTGCGCCACGGGCGATCATGGTTGGAGTTTTTTTAGTCTCATAAATCCACGTTTATTTATTATCTTATCTTCAATAATCAGGTCCGTACTGAATGGTGCATATTATTTAACTAATTGGAGTTCATTATTGAGATGAGTATTATGTATTAATTTATTTATTTATCGCGGACTATTATCCTCACCTTTTCGTTGTTGTTTCACGACGTTTTGACCAACTATTCCCCTGGCCTTCGTCAGGTGGTAACCGCGACGGGATAGGAACTTCGAATCTCCTAACTGCATTCTAAGCAATTACTGCATTTCATAGTTGTTGTTCGTCTGCTTCTTTTCGAGAGGCAATAAAGAAATGAATTAAACAGTCGCATGTCTACACATGACTCAAAAATATAAGACAAGTCATGAGGTTGCAATGTAAGATAACTAATGTTTTATCATCTATTCTGAACCTCTCATGACATTGTTGATCTTATAACATACACTCACCTCAACTTTCATAGGTACGTATCTAGTCTAATGCCCAATGTCGCGTGAGCATCTTCCGGCAGTTAACCGTAAAATTCCGGGAAAGCACCCGAAAAAAAGCCGAGGATATTGGGCAATAACCAATCAACTATAAGCAGACGATGTTGAAGATAATACTAAAAATTACACTTATTTATTAAAATTTTTCAAAATAACAAATGTTTTCAATCAATTATTTTCGATAAAATATGTCGTCATTATAAAGAAAAAAAATCTATATTATTGAAATTTTCTTGCTAAGAATGATTTTATTTCTTTTTGTTTGTTTATAGTGGTTTCATATCTTAATCTTAAAAAGAAAAATCTTTTTTTATACAAAGTCAATATTGTCATAATTCAATTACCGTGGCTCGTATAATGCGGTGCTTTTCTACAAAACTTCATTATTGTAGCCTTCCAACAATACGTCCTGAATATGTAATATTTTAAAGGAGTTTTAAGACAATTTACTGTACAGTAAATTTAGGTTTGTAAACCGCGTTCAAACATTTCGAATGTGAGGATAGGAAACATTTACAAAACCAGAGAGAAAACGAGTAATCACTTTGCTAAATGCAGACGGTCGGGTTATGTACATACTTGCCCTCCTCCGATTTACAATCGCTGAACGCGAATTACAGAAACTAAAAGCATTAACAGTAGAGTTATAACGTTTTTACATATATAACGTTTTTACATATATAACAGAAACTAAAAGTATTAACAGTAGATTTACAACGTTTTTACATATATCTTGTTATACAAGATGGCCAATAATATCTACTGAAATTTTGACATGCGATCTTCCCAGTTGCAATCGTGCAGATTCTGAGCAATCATTAATTTGTATGGATGGAATTGCATATCAGTGCGTAGAATTCTTCTGACTGTTCGATCAAACAATCCCTACGCAAAAGCATGTTTGCGAGCTGGACGTTTTGGAGACTGAGTAAGAGACAGTCTTACAGCTTGAACACTGTCCGGAGTCCGAGCGCTTTGAGGTCTTCCAGGTGGTTTTCTTAAAAGTGCTGAACATATAACTCTGAAATTTGGAACCCATAGCTGTACTGGCTATCTGGAACAGCATCATGTCGTTCTAACTCGGAAAGCTCTCTGTGTTCTAACTCGGAAAGCTCTCTGTGTTGCAGTTGTAGCTGCAAATTCGCCATTCCAAAAACAAAAAGAAGAAAAAGAAAACAATGTACATTAAAAGCAAGATATGCAACAGTCTAGATCATATTAAGTGATGAGGGTACGTAAAAAAATGCCAAGTTAAAATTAGTTAAATGAAAACATCGTTGCCATTTGTATACGTTCATAAGCATATATACTATAAGGTTTTTAATGCGCTGGATATTTCCGCTACACTCTTTATAATGCTTTGTAAAGCATATAGGTAACAAATGAGAAGGTAAAAAGAAATCAATGATTTTAACCATTTTTCATATATATATATATATATATATATATATATATATATATATGCGTATATATATATATATATATATATATATATATATATATATATATATATATATATATATATGGGTGTGGGTGTGTTATAATCTACGGACATACGGTCATTGTCAATTCTTGTTTAGCATAATTATCACGGGGCAGTGCTGAAAAGAGCGGGTCATGAATTATTGGCTTCTAATTTAATATGTAATTATAAAATTATACTATGCTCATACAATTTCTGCAAGTACGTCCCAGGAAAAAGAGCTCTAAAACTGACATAGTTATATGGAATAGGAAAAAAAAACAAAGCAATCATTGTGGAATTCCTTGTTCCTCAATAGTCGGCAGTATAGCAGAGCTAAGATGAAGGAAAAACGAAATACTAAACTACAATATACGATATATAAATTAACTGGAATCCTTTGAATATGGCCGATATTCCAGCAATTATACGATCAACCAGACTCATAAGAAAAGATTCTAAACTACTTGGCAAATGTCTTCGGTAAAACAAATGCAAGATATATATATATATATATATACATATATATAAATGTAAATGTTGGTTCGTTCGGAGTTAATTGTCTAAAAAAACACTGGATGGATGGCTTCCACGTTTTGGTATAATATGTTTACTATATCATGTGTGTTTTTATATATTCGTTTTTAATTATAACATTATACTTAATTTTTCTATGATAAATAGTTGGATTTCTTTTTACCGAGAGACCATTTTTTTATTTAGGGACAATTATTTACTACCGCTTCCTGTCACGTGACCAGTGTTACAATTTAGCGGTTTTCCTGCTAGATCTGGAGATTTCGTTTACAATCTAGCGGGAAATTCTAGAAAATCTGGAGGTATTTGGCACCCAGAGACCCGCATTAGATTGCTTGAAAATACTTTAAAACATAAAATAAACTCATTCATGTAAGTAAAAAAAAGTAGCATTTATTGCCTTTGGTAACAATTATTTATTGATTATTTGTTTTGTTTTTCACCTTTTTTTCGACTAACCATTCTTAAGTCTCACTATAAAATCGATTTTTCCAAGTACATTTTAGATGGGGTGGGGGGCATTAAAATCTCCCCGAAGGGGCTTGTATTACTGTACACATGGATTCGAAAAAGTTGTCAAAAAACAAATATATAACAAATAAATGTTATCAAAGGCAAGATAAGTTACTTTTCTGCCAAACTGGCTAGCGATTTTCTGGACATTTCTTTCTCCTGATCTCGCGGGTTTTTTTAAAGTTGACAACATTGCATCACTAAAAAAACACCACAGGCTTAATGTAAACAGAATGTGTTTACAATATCGGTAAATTTTCAGTGGGTTTATTGATAATGTAACCATGGGATTGAACTTTAATTTAAATTAACCACACGTGGTCGCAAAATGAATGCCGACGCTCAAAGTGTATACACATTTTGACTCCTTCCTTTACTTAAAAATTCACCAAAAATCAGGAAATTAACGAATTTTAATGAAAATTCAAATAATGATCGCAGAATATAATGAACTAATTATTTTTACTTAACTCTTGGTGAAAATGTTTTATTTTGTTTAAACAAAAAATACCTTTACTAAAGTTATTGTTTTCAGTAGTAAATAAAAAACGCAAGAATTTATTTTTGCTTTTTTTAAAGCATCGTAATTTGTAACAATAAAAAATAATTTTTACAGTAACATTACGAAAAAAGCCCCTAAAGTCCGTATTAATGTATTCGATATAACTCGAAGAAAAATGAATTATCGGATACTATTCAGGAAATTAAAGATTCAATTAGATTCCTATTTCAGTCACATAAATTATTTAAGGTGAAATGAGTTTAGGAATTTATAGCCAAACCTAAATATTTGTTTTTTTGGTAAATATCCAGATACGCTACTACAGAACACCGACCACTCTAATTTGTTTGGGGGGGGATGTGATGTTGGGGCGCGCGCGCCGACATCACATCCGCCCCCCTCCCCCCGCTCGCGCCCCCAATGTACAAAGTAAAATCTTCGGAAAATGTTAAATGTTGTTCTAATTGGTAAATGTCGGTGCGTTACTTACGGAAAATTTGAAAATTCGATGTTCCAGGTAAAAAAAAACAGATAAATTACCCCCCCACTCCAACTTGGTGTGCTTTCCTTTTCTTATTTTATTTCTTTTTCAGCTAATTTTAAATTTTCCACCCAAAAAGCGCTATAATGTATTTTTAAAAATTAGAAAATTCTATGTCCTGGAAAAAAAAAACCCTCCCCCCAACATAGTTTGCTTGGTGAAGCCGTCGTTTATGCTACAGCGTGCATGCGCGTAGCATAAACGGAAGCTGCAAAATGGTGGAAAGATGTTCGTGGGTTCAGGGGTAAATACCATGCAAACGGTAAATTTGCCCCAAGTTTGACTATCAGATTCGTTGTCAGCGACCTCAATTACCTATAAAACAACCAATTAGAATGGTCGGTGTTCTGTAGTAGCGTATCTGGATATTTACCTTTTTTTTCTTGCTTAAAAAAATAGCTTAATACAGTAAGTTAGGTAAACTGACTTTTTCGTTTAAAAATGGAATTATTTCCCTTTCGTTATTAACTTTTTTTAAATTTTTTTTTTAATAAATATTTTGTGGGGTTTGTATTACTGTACACATAGATTCGAAAAAGTTGTCAAAAAAGAAATATATAACAAATAAATGTTATCAAAGGCAAGATAAGTTACTTTTCTACCAAACTGGATATATTTTGCGTGTTTTTATTCAATGTAACATGTTTATTCAGCTCGAAAACCATACAGTGTTTACCGATGTATTTGAACGTTCAAGATGGCGTCTGATTCTCTCTTTAACACGGTAAGTGTGGGAAAAGATGTTATAAATAAAAAAACGGATAAAATACTGTTAAAAACTCGCTCAATATATGTCACCGTGACATAGGTTGACATATATTCGGCGGGTTTTTAATAGTATTTTGTATAGTTTTTTTTATTTATAACACCTTTTTTCCATACTTACGGTATTAAAGAGGGTGTGAGACGCTATCTTGAATTTTCGAATACATCGGTAAACACTGTATGTTTTTCGAGCTGAATAAATATGTTACATTGAATAAAAACACAAAAAATATATCCAGTTTGGCAGAAAAGTAACTTATCTTGCCTTTGATAACATTTATTTGTTATATATTTGTTTTTTGACAACTTTTTCGAATCTATGTGTGCAGTAATACAAACACCCATTTTGTGTTTTATATACATAAAGTACAATTGTTGAATGTTACTGTTTTGATTATATTCGTTTGGGGGGCACAATTAAGAAATTAAGAAAGATTAAAATGAAGCAAAATTTAAGTTTCCGTTCCATTTTTACAACAACCGTAAAACAGTGCATACTCAACAAGTTTTATCGTAATTTATAAGCATATTGAAACACTAAATCAACATTTTATCTTTGTTTTTTGGTACTGCTATATATATATATATATATATATATATATATATATATATATATATATATATATATATATATATAATAAAAATTACAATAAGTTTGCCAAGGTAATCAAAATGGTAAACTTAAAACATATTATTAATATTAAAGAGTTAATATTTACAAGTAATCTCTACCAGATGTAAAAGCTCAATAAAACCGAAAAGGAAATAGAGCTTATAATATGAACAAATGATTAATAAAACATGTTAAAAGACATCTTGAAAAATAGTTAAAAACATATTTAATTTAAAAATATTTTTTTTTAATTAAATATGTTTTTAACTCTTTTTCAAGATGTTTTTTAACATGTTTTATTAATCATTTGTATATATATATATATATATATATATATATATATATATATATATATATATATATATATATATACAAATGGACTTCAACTGGCGATCAGAATCTTTAAAATATTTCTATATTGGAATATATGGGATAGCAGGTGAATATATGGTTACAACAAAGCCATCAGTAAATTGGAAAAAAGGGAAGCTGTATGCACAAATGTGTCAAAGTTGGTGATCGTTTTTATTTCTATGAACATCATTTTTATTTCTAATGGCAACACGAAAAACTTTGTTCGCAACATAACATAATCGTGCTTAATATATCTGATGGTTGGTTTATTGTTTTTTTTACGGCATACCAACCCTTTTCAGGTTATTTAATGCCGAATCCAAGATTTTGAATAAAAATGTTTAAATAAAATATATCTGTTGTCTTCAAGTCGGTTTCTATTCAACCCATCGTTGGGACCCTAACAGGTACTACCACTCCGAGTCAGAGAGAACCTGGGAGCAATGGCAATTAAAAGTGGCTCCACACTCCCCAAAACTCGCAGGCTTCAGCCTCACCACTGGTATAGTTTAAGGTCGTATCTAGGACCTAATATATATATATATATATATATATATATATATATATATATATATATATATAGAGAGAGAGAGAGAGAGAGATAGATATCTATATATATATATATATATAAATTCGTATTCCTGTCTGTTTGTATGTTTGTTTGTTCACAATTTGATTAATATATACAAAATGTCCATTATTTTAATATTTTTATTATTTCTGTATATAGTATGGTTCTTTCGAAATATACGATTAAGAGGGTACCTCATTTGCATATATATTAAAGAAAATCGATTTTATTAAATAGCTGTATGTTATTTTAGGTTTCTGGCGAGGGAGTTATTTCAAGTGTTCTATTTAAGATTGTTATTTCATCAACTTTAAATAATGCTTATATTGATAATATTTAATATTTAACTTATTTGGAATTATTATTTCCGACATGCATTATTTCAGAACCGAGTGGAGGTATTTCCCCTGGCGAGTTTTTTCTAAACATCCGAAGTTCGAAAGACAAATAAAAAGAGACACTTCCCCACATAAAATAATTTGTTAATCGCAATAATTTTCTAGCGTAAAAAAATTATTTCTTGTAGACAGAAATATGTTTTGTTTTATTTTTAAATATTAATAAATAAATAAATAAATAAATAAAACACTTACGAATAAACGAAAAGGCCTCATGTGTTTGTTTTTTATTATTCTTGAAACGACGATACAGAATGTTTGAGCATTCCGGGAATTGAACTCAACCCTCCACCCCCCAAAAAAAGAAACAAGTCGAAAATATATTTTATTTACGAAAAAAAACAATCGTGAAATAAAAGGAATTTCATTTTGTTCTTAAACTTTTTAAACGCGTGAATGTTTATAACGTTATTATTTCTATAGTGAGCAAATTAGTTTTTCATTTTACTCGCTTTTCAAGTTGGAGTCTGCTTACACGGCTATAGATATTTTTTTTGCGGTCGCTCCAGCACTCGCTGCTATTTTTAGTCGAACAAACGTTGTTTTAATTCATTTATTTTTATTTTATTTATTCATTGGGGCGGGGGTGGCGTCCAGCCCAAGAGCAACGAAAAGTGCTCAATATCTGAAGAATAGCTTCTCTTTTATCCATTCTGCCGAAATATCTGGTGGAGAGGGTATCAGGTACTTCTTTTTTTGGGGGGGAAGGGGGCGTTTACATTTACATGTTTTTATCCGTTCTTTTATTTTTGAAACTGTTGTGGGTGTATCGACGTTGCCCACGATAAAAAATGATTAATATCCGTAGTAGAGCAGGTTTGTCACGAACGGAATTTCATGTCAACGCCGTCATCGCCGGTTACGCATGCTAGTATATATATATATATATATATATATATATATATATATATATATATATATATATAAATCTTATCTGGCCGCAATCTTTTCCATAAACCAAAAGCTCTAACCGAAGCTATAAACACGGTAAAGCCGTTGCTACGTTTGTCATAGGAATTGTTGCATTAAAAAGTATAAAGTGGCTGATATTCATATTTAACGGCTTTCTTATGGGGTTTGTAAGATTCTCCGAGGCTGTATTCTTTTAGCTTTCTTTTCTTGACTAGCTTTAGTACGTTTCTGCGTTGGGTAAATATATTCATTATTGGTCGTCTAGTGCAGTTAATCTGAAAATGCCCTACCTGGCACTCTTTTAATATTTATGTCGTGCCTTGAACCAAGACCTCCCGCACGCGTATACAATGGCACATTCGTTTTTAAGGATTACGGCAAATCCGAATGCAATGTTTTTATTATTGTTTATCACTATATACTTAAAGGACGTATTGCGTGTATTTTTGAATTCTCATTACGTCTCTTCTTATTAGATTGCTGTACACACAACATATCGGAGGAGGTGACACACGTTCTACTTTGGGTGCAATTTTACGAACTTAGTATGCCATCGTCCCACTATAAAACATGTACGGAATTGTAAATTAAAACTTTTATTTAATCCATCATGAGTTGATTCAGGCTATAAATAGTAAATGTGTGTCATTATTCTTATAATCGAACAGGCAATAGAAGGAAGCTTTTGGTCAACGATGCACATAATAAAAGGCAGTATGTAGTAATGATTAAAAGTAAATAATACGTACGATTCCTTTTATGTAATATGCGTATTTATCATAGAAAACCAGTGAACGATATGTGGATTGCATCCAAGGGTTGGATATTATAGCAAAAATTGTCTTTTTATTGAAATAATTCTATAAACATCTCAGTCTAAATATGTAACTATTTGTTTATATATATATATATATATATATATATATATATATATATATATATATATATATATATATATATATATACTAGCATAGATACCAGCACTTTAGGTTGGCTGTGTGCTCGGATACCCGATCATACAGCATGATCGAGACGTTAAACCTTTGATCTGGACCGTGAAATAATCGTGTGCACCATCCCTAGGTTGCAGATCATCATCATGTTAGGTTTGGTAATGATCAGTACAGCGTTTTGGGTTGTAATGGAGCATTTATATATAGCTATAACCTTGACCTTTACCTTGGAAGTTTGTGTGCACCACCTCTAGTAAGGGGGCCATCATCATGCCATGAAATGTATAGTGGTATGAGATGTAGTAGAGTATATGTATCTCTTATTATTTTTCTCCGAACTAACAAGTGGTTTCTTCCCTGGGGGTCGATTAAAAATCCCCATTTCTTGTAGTCGTTTAGAAACAGTCTCTCTTGACACATTAAAACATGAGGTACTATTCATAACCCTTTTAATTTCTGTGTAAGACTTAAAACAGTTTTTAATGACATACACTGCATTATTCGATCTCCTTTTGCCGATGTTTTGCGGGGTCTGCCGGTTTTAAAAGCACTAACTATTTTGTCAGTATCATTGTAGAGTTTAACAACCCTGCCTCTTGGAGCGTTTCACTTTCTCTGAAATCTCTCTAATTATGTGCTTTTCCTTGTGTAGCTTCACAATAGCTTGTCTCACAGAGTAATCAGTTTTTTTGGCGTTTCGCTATGGTGCCGACTGATACAACGTTTACAAGTTACTAAGTAAGACGTATTCTTTAGCGGAAATCAAGAAAGTGTGAATTGAGCATACTGTTTACATTGTTTTTCTCAATTTTGCCCCTTACTCTTGGGCGTTCGTATTTTGAAAATAAATAAATAATTGTTATAATTCCTTTTCTATCCTTTGCAAATAATTACAATTTCAGTATGATATTATGGATGATAACGATTACCAGTTGTCAAAATTTCAATTTTTCATAGTTGTTATTTTTAACAAATATTAGGTTTTAAAATGTTTCCCGTTACTTTTGGACACTACTATATATATATATATATATATATATATATATATATATATATATATATATATATATATATATATATAAAACATAAACTAAACAATAATAACAAAACATATTAAAAAAAAAAAAAAATTGTTGCTTTTTGTTTTTGGCTCAGATCTACCGCAAAATAAGACTATTGACTAAACCATAAAAATTTCCCCCATTAAAACATTCAATGTATTTACAACTCTTCCTGCAAATCCACTTGTATTTGGTTGAATAAATATTGAACTGCGCCTTGCATAGCCATCAATTTTTTGTTATGATTTTCGTTACAGTTTTTTTTTAATTATAGTTTAATGATCGTCTTATTAACCGCCATATCTTTATTTCTGTCGCTTCTTTGCATCAAGAAAAAATCCGGATTATCACTGAACTGATAAAGATAAGTGCAAATAAAATGAGAAGACTTATATTTAAAGATTACAGTGTATCTGTTGAAGGTTGACTGAACACACGGAATAAATAACTACAGCAGAAAAGTAAAGTAGAAAAGCAAGAAAGTATGTACACTATTTACATACAGTTCATTGTTATAGTGATAGGGGGGCCGTCCCTTGAGAAGGCGTTTGCTGGGTTGTCGTCGACTCTCGATCTCGTGTCTCTCTGAGTTTCTCGCTGAGTCCCTCGTTGGGTCTCTCCCGTCTTTACGGCACCAACCATATTTATATAGTTGTCACTCCACGTATGCTAATTAGGTAACTCTTACAACAACAGTATCAAATATAATGGCGATTTTACACGTCGGAATTAATAAACAGTTGAATATATGAAAGAAAGAAAACTAAAGCTATCTCATTAAAAAAGCGATCACATATTCAGTGTAAAGTCCATTTGTTTACACCACAAAATATTTTAGTTACAAAATGTTACTGCTATACAGTATTACTTAAAAATAAGCATTCCCCCTCCTTTTCCTTCAAATAAACGTTTTTCGAAAATAGTGTACATTGTCAATTTCGTAAGATATCATGCTGAGTTAAGTGCCATTTTAAAGGAAGGATTTCACAAGATTTTTAAGATATCTTTCATTTACAATTGTATCCGATTCCTTATTGCGACAAAAAATCTCTCAGTAAGTGTAATTAATAGTATCCGAGGTAAATCTTGATACTTAATTTGCTATGAGACCGAAAAGTTTCTTATTATGTCAAAGAGATTACTTGGTGCAAATGCCCTGATCATTAATACATCCTTAATATGATTGCAAGATTTATGAGTAGACGGAGTGAGTTATTTGAATTTCTCCTATGAGTAAAAACGTCGGATAACAACTGCCGACTAAGAAAAGAGTCTAAGCGTGATGATTTATGGGAGTAGGTGAGGACATTTCTTTTTGTTGTTTTTGAGAGAACTTCCAGAGTGAATTGTGACTCGTCAATACGAGTGACACTCAAAATACAATCACGTATGACCTCTTCCTATTCATGCCTGACAGACTGTGAGCATGCTGCCCTCATGTATTTAATTAAATATTTCTCTTCGAAATTCCATGCGGATTCTCGGGTTTGACAGAAAGATTGTGGTACTCGACAATATACTCCTGACGATACAATGGATGTTTACAGTGCCTGTAAAATACAGGCTTATATATATTATGTTCTAAAAAAGAAATTAAATCTTGACAACAGGAGGTTCCTTGCTAAAACATGGAAGCGTTTCAAATGGATGTTTTTGTTTAGGCCACAATTGAACAATTGAACTTGACTTTTGCGTTTTAAAAATAAAGTAAAACTATGCTAATTTCTTAAGATCAAGAGTAGGTTCTCTAAAGTGTAGTTTAGACTATAATGAATTGTGGACTAAGCTACTGCGGGAAGACGCGTAAATCTTTCGTTCCAGAGCATCGCGATGGGTTCACAACTAGAGTGGGCAATAAATTTATTAGATCGACGAGTGGGCGAATTCATCGATTTTGATGACAATAAAAGAATCAGGGGTGTGAAACATTCGTTGATACTCATTCAATCTAGAACAACGTCGTGTCGTCCTGCTAGTTTAAGTATAAGTCCTGATAATCGGATAAGAAAACTGGAAAGCTCCGACATATTTGAAGCATAGAAATTGGTATCGGAGCATGAATGATTTGAGCCTGATTTCCGATTCGGAAAAATAGCGTGATAAGACAGGTAAAAATGACAGGTGTTTGTAATACGGACAGACAAAAATGGCAGGAATTTGTGATACGGACAGACAAAAATGGTAGGAGTTTGTAATACGGACAGACAAAAATGGCATGAGTTTGTAAATAGGACACAATTACACAACTGAACGATAAAGTATATCTATGTTCATATAGACGAGGACTCTTTGTGAAATCCTTCCTTTAAAATGGCAGTTAACTTTTTAAAATAAAGTGGTTTTAGGATGGGAATCAGTATTCGTATTTTAGAAGAGAATCGGTAATTGTCTCGGAATCTGCAAAGTATTGGAATATTTTCATCACTATATTAAACTGTTTGAAATATAGCAGCTGGCGTTTACCTATTGTAGGTGTTCAATAAGTAGCAACAATTGTGATTGAACTCGGTTGATTATTGCATTTAACATATCCGCACCTATTCTCTACAACTGAGTACTTATTCAGTTGTAGTGGATAGGTACGTTACAATCCTCCAGAGTGAATGGTCACTCGTCAATGCTAGCGACATTCAAAATGCAATCGAGAATAAATAGTACAAGGGGAGTGTATCCAAGTGCAAAGCTATCTCATTAAAATATGTATGTTTTACAAGTAGTTTCTTGCCTTGTTCTGGATTTCTGCAATATAACTTAGTTAGACAAGTCGGATTTTAATGAAGTGATAATCAGCTTAAAGTTCTTTTCCAAGAGGTTTTGTTTGTGTTGTAACTTGTTTAAAAACTTGGTTCAAAGCAGTTCTGGCGTACGAAAAAAGCCAGAAAGGGCCACAATTGAAAAGCACACGAAAAAAATGTACCGTTAAAAAAAGAGTGCATACTCCTACACGTACCACACATAGATCAGCATTTATAGCTCAGATCGGAGTGAGGAGCTACCTTCTGATCTGCATAATAAGTGCATAGTAATGGTCATCTTCGTAAACGATTGGAAAACATCATGTTTTGCTTATGTATCCGAAATTAAGGTTTAAGCTCAATGGATATATTATGTTACGACACTTTATATTTTTTCATCTGGGAGAAATGATGAATTGAACATTTTCCGACAAAATGAAAGAATCATATCTAGCATTAATATATGTGTAAAGAAGAGCGGGATTTTTTTTCACAAGCATGCAACTAAATATTTGTTCATAACTATGTCTGAATTATATAGATAAACTAAACTTTCTATTAAAGTTTCTATGAAATACTTTCACACACAAAATCGCATTGGTTGTCCCAGCGCGTGGTCTATCATTGCCCAGGCAGAATAAAGAGTCGTTGATCACTTATATATTTGAAACCGATTACCTTATTTTGTTTTGGACTTCTGAAATACAACTTATTATTAAATCTCCTTTACCATATCATAATATTCAGTAAAAGAAAGAGTGACTTATATCTATGCATATCTCTCTCTCTCTCTCTCTCTCTATATATATATATATATATATATATATATATATGTGTGTGTGTGTGTGTGTGTGTAAATTATCAACATAATAAATTTCTTTACTTCCATAACATCAACGAACAATGTATTAATATGTTAATAATAATAATAGTAATAATAATAATAGTAATAGTAATAGTAATAATAATAATAAGAAGAAGAAGAAGAAGAAGAAGAAGAACAACAACAACAACATTAAAATGCATTAACACAAAAATAGAAGAAAACTGCATTACAATCGACAGACAATTTAAACCGGACCAACTGTATTGTATATGTTGCTAAGTATGCTGCAAATAAGGTGGAATCTACCATGTTACAAATTATTCACACCTGAGAGAATCCTGTATTTCTACAAAGCTGCAATTCGCTTATGCATGGTGCATGTTTACCACATTTAAGCCTGTGAATCTTCCTCTAGTCTCTTACTCTTTGATAGCTTCAAAGCTGTCTCCAGGCTAATAGATTCCGCACGATCAACTAACGTCAAACTCGCCGTAATATTACATCCCTGTTCATGTTTTCCAAGTAGTTTCTTGGCATATGCTCTGGTTAATTCATTGCATTTGTACTCTATTGACTTACAAAACCCAAGAAACTCGTCTAGCAGCACATGTTGATGCCGGATAGCCTTGTAATCTAATAGTTCCTTCCCTTAAACTACTAGAAATTGTATTTACTTCCCTGCTTCCAGCTTTTCTGATTGCTCGAGTGCTAAGCTATTATAAAAATCTCACCTGTCTTTTGAATATATGTATGTGTGTATATATATATATATATATATATATATATATATATATATATATATATATATATATATATATATATGTATGTATGTCTTGTCAATTCGTACGTTGTTTTGTTTGGAAAAATTATATGTGAGTCTGTTACTTTTATCGTCACGTGTTGCAAAAAAATGAGTGTGAATCAAACTTTATTTGAAAAAAAAAATAAGTGCAAGCGTCTCTAAATAACTTTCAGTTGGACTGTCTTGTCAATTTGTACGTTGTTTTGTTTGGAAAACTATATGCGAGTCTGTTAATTTTATCGTCATGTGTTGCAAAAAAAATGTGTTCGAATCAAACTTTATTAAAAAAAAAAAGTGCAAGCGTCTTTAAATAACTTTCAATTGGACTGTCTTGTCAATTCGTATGTTGTTTTGTTTGGAAAACTATATGCGAGTCTGTTAATTTTATCGTCATGTGTTGCAAAAAAATTAGTTTGAACAAACTTTATTTTAAAAAGAAAAAAAAAGAAAAAAACAAGCAGGGAGGAAAAGGGACAAAAATGGTCCAATCGCTGATCACTTACTTACTATTTATGACTTTTTGACTATTTATTCGTGTGTATTGTGCATGTGTGTGTGTGTGTGTAGGTATGTGTGTGCATGTGTGTGTATATGCGTATATGTGTGCCTCTACGTGATTACGTTAGTATGTCTGTGCGCATGCACACGTATATTGGCGTACGTCTATGTACGCATTTGTTTATTTCTATGTGTATGCGGGGTGGAGGGGCTCCC
This sequence comes from Euprymna scolopes, assembly GCF_053919585.1. Taxonomy (NCBI): domain Eukaryota; kingdom Metazoa; phylum Mollusca; class Cephalopoda; order Sepiida; family Sepiolidae; genus Euprymna; species Euprymna scolopes. Next base: position 94,776,403 of record NC_136486.1, on the reverse strand, counting down.
GTAAGCCGAGGTGAAGGCAACCCCTCTAGGAGAAGTAAATCTCTGAGTTAAAAAACATAAATCGGAAGACCAGTACCCGCATTAAGCTGGTCAGCAGTTTGACTTGTTGCTGGCTATCTTGCTTTTGCTTGTTGCTGGATGTCAGCATTTGGAACCGAGAGAGAGAGATTTGGCTGTCGTACAAAGCTAAAACTCTTTAACACCATCAGGTACAGATACTCCCTCAGGCTATAAGAAAAAAAAAAAGGTCCTATTGCGATGGAAAAGTTGTGACGCGTGTAGGTCTGAAATGCTGGAAGCATGTAGTAATTGATCTGCCATTATTATATGTATCTATGTATATATATATATATATATATATATATATATAAGTGTATGTATAGGTGCATGTATGTTTATGTACATGTGTATGTGTGTATATCTATGTTTATATGTATGTATATGTGTGTTTCTGTGTATGTGTGCATGTATGTATATGGGCGTGTGTATGTGTATTTATGCATGTTTGTATGTGTGCATATATATGTGTGTATGCGTGGGCATGTATGTATGTATGTATGGGTGCATATTTACGTACATGTATGTATATGTAGGTAAGTGTGTGTATATATGTATGTGCGTATGTGTACGTATGTATGTATGTATATGTGTGTATGTATTTGTAGGTGTGTATGTATGTATATCTGTATGTATGAGTGCATATTTACGTACGTGTATGTATATGTAGGTAAATGTGTGTGTATATATGAATGTGCGTATGTGTAAGTAATGATGTATGTATATGTGTATGTATTTGTAGGTGTTTATGTATGTATATCTATGTATGCATGCGTGCCTGTATACGTATGTATGTGTATTTATGGTGTATGTACATATATGTGTATGTTTACGGATATGTGTGTATCTGTATATATGTATATTTGCGTTTAAATATATATATATATATATATATATATATATATATATGTGTGTGTGTGTGTGTGTGTGTGTTTGTGCATGCCAATGACCGTCTTGTGTATGTATGTTTATGTATAAGTATGTCTATGTATGCATATATATAATGTGTATGTATGTATTCATATATGTGGGTTATTTGTATGTGTTTATGTGCATATGTGTATGCATGCGTGCATGTATATATATATATATATATATATATATATATATATATATATATATATATATATATATATATATATATATATACCAGTGACCGTCTTCAGTGTCATGTCTGCTTGTGCGTGTGATTTTTTTTTCCGGCAGGACTAATCTTCGGGCTCATGGACTTTCAGTACCTGAGGGAGTGGCACTCGTCTGGCAAGAAGTTGCAATCATCATGTATGTATGTATGTCTGTATGTTTGTATGGATGGATGGATGGATGAATGGATTATGTATGTATGTATGTTTGATTGTATGTCCGCCTAAAACTTTCGACAGGGGCGATGGATTTTCACAAGGTCGATATCATTTTTAAGCTCGACCTTTCAGACGACAAATATCGAAAGATTAGCTCAAAACATTAATTCCTTCATCCTCAACTGGACACTTCTCTACAAAGAAGGGATCGCTTTTTTTCACCGAAGTCCTTCCCTGTTTTCGATTGACAAGCCTTAATTTAAACCTTCGCCACTTCCGGTTTGGCGATGCATGCAACGGCAAAGACGTTACGTTTTTTTTTGTTTTTTTTTTTCACGTTCTTTTCCTCTTTTGCGGTACGAGTTCGAGGCTGCCTACTACTTTCTTTTTTGCCCAACCCACACCCCAAACACCCTGGAAACGCCGGGCACCCATGCTAGTATAATATAAACACCACTTTGCTTATTTCTTGATATATGCTCCCAAAGAGTTGTCCATTAGATCCACCTGGCAATACACCTTGTTAGGGGTGCACAAGTGTGAAACATCCCTAATATTAACAGTCTCCGTGTAAAACACAACAATGAATATGAGGTACTGTATGTAAAGAAAAGTATGTGAATGATGAAGAAAGAACTCAAAAAACATATAAGCAAAATAATTGATAAACTGATCATTGCAAAAAGCACCGACAAAATGAATACTACGGCCAGGAAAGTAGAAACAAAACGACGCAAGTAGAAAACAAAAAAAAAAAAATGGGCAGAAAACAATTGCATGGCGGATTGATAAAACTGACAAGAGGGGAAATCTCTGAAAAATCCTGGACATGAATATGAAAAAGACATTACAATAGAAAAACAGAATGTCGTAAGATTCTCGTCGAACTAAAAACGCTAAGAACAACCTATAGCAAAGCTAAAACATAGAGGAAAAGTGAAAAACAATAAGAGAAAATAGTGTAATCAAAGAGACGAAATGCTGATAACGCAGTGAACGCAGCACACCTTTCCCAAAATATTAATGCAAGACCTGACGCGACTGCTTTAGAAATATAGTCTATTTGAAACGATGAAAACACTTGTAATTTGATCACGAAGACTACCATTATAAGTACAATCGGGAGATACTATTTGAAAACAAAAATTGAAAAGTACATTGAAACAATACAGATATATCAAAGCAAGGAAACCCAAGTGATATTTAAGAGAAACCATTAGCATAACTTAAGATTTCTTTGTCCCAGCAGTCCAAAAACTGGAAACTAAAGAGGTAGGAAACCGTAGGAAATCCCAAACCTTGTGAGGAAACTGAAAGTAAACATAAATTTGAAGGAATGCACTATAATACAAATACTTGTAGACAGAGTTAGGAACCGTGTCAAAGATCCTGAGAGAAATTAGAATCAAAGGGAGGATTGAGACGATACAATGAATAACAACAATGAATAAGCTAAAATATTGGAATATCCGTAAATGTTCAAACCAACTCAGCTTAGCATGCTTAGCTGCTATAGATTAATTGAGAGAAAAAAGCGAACCATGACATGACAAAAGCCTTGGCTGATACCGCACACAATTATTATAAAAGGTCAAATAGGATTAAAATACTACTGACTGAACGCAACAAGATTTCCACTGGAAGAGTTTAAAGGTGCTGAAAACATTGAGAGACTTACTCTGAGTAAAATTTCAGAGTCTTTGCTAGCGATAAACTAACGACTAACGGCTGTTGCGAAAACAGAAACATCTTTTCAAATATTGAAATTTTTAATCAGAAATATGCAGGTGAACCATATGCACACCTGAATGTTCAATTTATTATGCATTAAACGTTTATATTTAACATGCACTACGTTTTTATTTATTTATTACTAACCGGGATACCCGCCGTTGCCCGCGCCATATAACACAAAGAGAAAAAAACATAGTTGCTTTAGAACACATATAAAAAATCGTGCGCGTTTTCAGCATCTTAAAGTCACTTAAAAGAAAATATGTTTTACGCATTGTAAAAAAATCCAAACAAAACGGAAAACCGTTTTAAGAGTTTAAAAAACCGGACAAATATTAAAAAAAAACAACAAAATGAATTTAATTTTTTAATGTTTTAAAAATGATTGCTGATTACTAGGCCTAGTACAACAACATATTCTTTTAATTGTTTGGAGTCTCGAATGTGTATCTGTCGATAACTTATATGTTTTTATATAGTGATGTGGTTCTCGGTTAAATAACTGTATCTGATATATATTCGAGAGTAAAAACAATGAAAGTAATATGCTGTTTTCGTAGACAAACTGATTACTTATTGTTTTATTAAAAGAAAAAAAAAGGACCCGTGCTGGGCGCGAAGCTTAACAGCGAACATCATAAGTAAACTCGCTATCCATTAACCTAACATACCAACATGTTATTACGTTGTAAATTTACGTTTTATAAATAAACTTTAGAATGAACAGCATTCACACATGCGTAGATTCTAATAGTAAATAAAGAGTGAAAAGAAAATTTTTATCTGCCTTCTTTAAATAAATGACAATTGTAACTCAAAGAATTGATGTTTTTTTCTAATTCTTTGATAAAATACAATTAGGGTCTCCTCTTTCATTCGGTACCATATCATGGTGGTCCAGTTTTTTGTTGTTTTTTTTAATTTTAGCTATACATAGAAAGACATAAACACACATTAGCAGAAACTCTCCTTTATATAAAAGATGTACTAAACATTTAATTTAATGTGTGTTATACTTTTTATTTAATATGTAATAACATTTTTTTCATATGTACTAAACGCTTTTATTTTACATATTCTAAAATAGATATGATTAGCATGGTTACCTTTTAATCTTATAATTCTGTTATTTCGTAACCCTGAAATTCATTTCCCAGCAAGCCAGTAGCATGCATATTGAAAAGGCCGTATATCAATAAAGATGCTTGATTCCTGCTCGGATAGACTGTATTTTCTTGCAGAAAATTTAATTCGACATAAATGATGCCCCAAATAAAATAAATCCGCTTCCTTAAATCGCAACAAATCCGTGGCTATATTTAATTAAGGAGATCAGGTTATAAATCTTGATATTGAATTGCATTGTTGTCTGTGTTGGATTCTTATTATGCCAATGAGATTACTTTGAACAAATCAGTATATGTATATATATATATATATATATGTATATATATGTATGTATATACATATATATACATATACATATATGTATATAAACATATATATATACATGTATATATACATATATACATATATACACATACATATGCATATATGCACATATATGTATATATACACATATATATATATACACATATATATACATATATATATATATATCTACATATATATACATATATACATATATATATACATACACACACACACACACACATATATATATATATATATATATATATATATATATATATATATATATATATATATATATATATATATAGGTAAGGATGGACCAATTCAAATAAATATTTAACTGGGGCATTTGTAGATTATCTACTACAAAACATTTGAAAACATCTTACGGCAATCTCATTATCACATATTATTTCTAATGCTATAAAATTATTATGTGTATGTCTTTATACAGTTCTATGCCCAGAACTAATTCTCATACTACGTTAGAAATTATTATGATATTGCATTACATTTGCTAAATCTAAGAGTCGTTATATTATCTATACTTATATAAATGTTGTTGCCTTTGATCAATCTCGAAAGCCAATGGATAAGCTTAGAGGGTCTAAGTGAAGCTCTGAGTGCAATTGTAAGGCTAGTTCCACGCAATCTCCAATCAGACCTCTTCTAACTCGGTACCGCTTGAGTTCATTAGCAAGGAGGCGTCCAGGGTGACTGAAGATAATGCCGAAATAAGCG